>NC_058414.1:69499434-69786225 GCF_002201575.2 Neomonachus schauinslandi
ATCTATCTATCTATCTATCTATCTATCTATCTATCTATCTATCTATCATCTATCTGTCATCTATCTATCATCTATCTATTATCTATCTTTCTATTATCTATTATTTTTCTATCATCTATTATCTATCTATCTATTATCTACCTACCTACTTACCTACCTACCTACCTACCTACTTACCTACCTCTGGGCTTTATGGAAGAATAGAATAAAATTCTAACAAGTTTAAGTCATTATTATTTTAAATTTATATTTGTCATAGCTAAACCTAATCCATACTAATACAGATATAAGTACATGTAGTCACTCCCCTTATCCTGGGGCCAGTACCTGCCCCTATATCTGCTCTCATTCCCCTTTCCCACCAACCACCATTATATCTTCTTATGGAACTTCCAGTAGACCTCTCACCCTAGTCCTTTATCCTGCCTCCAGGGGCTCAGAATGGTCAGGCCTTGGAATTGGCTGATGTCTTAGAAAGTACAAGGGGATTTTGAATAGGATAGTAAGGTTTTCTAATTATTAAGGATTTGTTATTGTCCTGTGACTGTTGGATAGTCTATTTAGAGACAGTAGGGGTAAAGAGGTGGGGGGACTTTGTGACTTCTTTGCCTTTTGGGTTACATTTCCTTTGTGATAATAGGTTATGTGAACTGGTATCTTGAGAGTAAAATGATGGCCATGCTTTATCCTTTAGTCACATTAAGTGTTCTGGTTCATGATCCCTAGCTCCCTAGCTAGGTGGCCTGGGTTCTGACTCCCCAGTATTGTCTAGCTTTTTGATCCTAGATTTTTTTAAAAAAAGATTTTATATTTATTTGAGAGAGAGAGACAGAGAGAAAGAGAGCATGAGCAGAGTTGCGGGGGCAGAAGGAAAAGCAGACTCCTCACCAAGCAGGGAGCCCGACATGGGGCTTGATCACAGGATCCTGGGATCATGACCTGAGCTGAAGGCAGCCGCTTAACTGACTGAGCCACCCAGGCAGCCCTCATCCTAGATTTCTTATTTCTTCCTTTATCTGGTTTCTTTTACAGCAGAGGTCCTCAACCTGGGATTCATATATCCTTAAGGCATTGACTGGAGGTGAGGGGAGGCTATGAAACCTCTTGCATATACTTTTATGGGTATGTACATGGGTGCATTTCTTTTTTTTTCTAAGTGGACAACCTGCATTTCATCAAATTCTCAAAGGGATTTCTAACTATGAAAGGCTAAAGATTTTCCATTTGTTAAAGCTTGATTGAATCAAATCTTAGGTGAAAACATGGGACTTATTATTTGGCATCATAAAACCTTTTTTTTTTTTTTTTACTAAATTGCTTTTTAAAATTAAAAAATATTGAAATATAATTGACATATAACATGTTGGTTTTGGGTGTACAACATAATGATTTGATATTTGTATATATTGCAAAATGATCACTGTAATAAGTCTACTTAATATCTATTACCATACATAGTTTTAATTATTTTTCTTGTGATGAGAACTTTTAAGATCTATTCTCTTAGAAACTTTCAAATATGTAATACAGTATCGTTAATTGTAGTCTCCATGGTTTACATTACATCTTCAGGACTTATTTATTGTATAAATGGAAGTTTGTACATTTTGACCATCTTCACGAGCCCCTCCCCCTGCCTCTGGTCTTTATCTACAGGAGTTCAGTTTTTTGGTTTTGTTTTGTTTTGTATTGTTTTAGATTCCACATATAAGTGCGATCATATGATATTTGTTTTGCTCATTAGAGCAATGCCCTCACATCCCATTCTTTTTTTCACAAATGGCAAGATTTTCTTTTTTTAATGTGTGAATAGTATTCCATTTTATGTATATACCACATCTTCTTTACCCACTCATCCATTGTGGGATGCTATTGTAAATAGAAATCCTCGGACACTTGGCTATTATAAATAATGCTACAACAAACATGGAATTACATAAACTTTTCAAGTTAGTGTTTTTATTTCTTTTGGAATTCCAGAATGGAATTGATGGATCATGTGGTAGTTCAATTTTTAATTTTTTGTGGAAACTCCAAGCTGTTTTTTATAGTGGCCATGCCAATTTACATTCCCACAAATAGTACATGAAGATTTCCTTTTCTCCACAACCTTGCCAACACTTGTTATCTCTTGTCTTTTTGATAAGAGCCCTTCTAACAGGCGTGAGGTCATCTCTCTTTATCATTTTGATTGGCATTTCCCTGATGGTTTGTGTTGCTGAGCACTTTGTCTTGGACCCATTGGCCATCTGTATGTCTTCTTTGGAAAAATGTCTTTTTAGATCCTCTGCCCATTTTTAAATTGGATTGTTTGTTTTTTTCTATTGAGTTATATGAGTTCTCTATATTTTGAATATTAACCTCTTATCAGACATATGGTTTGCAAATTTTCTCTCCCCTTTGATGGGTTGTCTTTTCACTTTGTTGATGGTATTCTTTGCTGTGAAGAAACTTTTTAGTCTGATGTAGTACTGCTTGTTTATTTTCACTTTTGTTGCCTTTGCTTTTGGTTCAAAATCCAGAAAATTAGCACCAAGACCGATGTCAAGGAGACTTCCACCTATGTTTTCTTCTAGGAGTTCTGTGGTTTCAGGTCTTACATGAAAATCTTTAATCCATTTTGAATTAATTTTTGTGTATGGTGAAAGAAAGTGGTCCAA
Organism: Neomonachus schauinslandi; assembly: GCF_002201575.2. NCBI lineage: Eukaryota > Metazoa > Chordata > Mammalia > Carnivora > Phocidae > Neomonachus > Neomonachus schauinslandi. The sequence goes on from NC_058414.1 coordinate 69,502,095, forward strand.
TTTTATTCTTTGTATTTTATTCTTTTGTATGCATCTGTCCAGTTTTCCCAGTACTGTTTATAGAAGAGACTATCCTTTCCCCATGGTATATTCTTGGCTCCTTTATCATAAATTGACCAAATATGCATGGGTTTATTTCTGGGTTTTCTATTCTGTTTCATTGATCTATGTGTCTGTTTTTAATACCAATATTATACTGTATTGATTACTATAGCTTGGTAATATAGTTTGAAATCAGAAAATGTAATGCCTCCAGCTTTGTTCTTCTGTCTTGAGATCGCTTTAACCTGGTGACTTCTGTAACTATTGTTTCTCTTACTTTTACTGCACAAAACTCAACCACAATTTGTGGCCCATCTCTAGTTTACCTATAATTGTATCTTATTTTTCACAACCCAGTTTTATGATCTGCTCACTTTTAATCTCTTGTGTGTATATTAAGTAACCTGCCTTAAATCCTTTTTTGAAAAATGTATGATAAAAATACACAATTATAACTGATTTGAAGAATTATCATTAGTTTCTTATGACAGACCCTTACGCTGTGCTGGCCCTAGCCATCTATGCCCAACATTAAACATAGTTCCCCATCCATCTTCAGAAATGCTTAAGGCAGTTGTGACCCAGGGTAATATCAATCTCTTTGTATCTGTGGTCTACCTAAAGGGTGCAGAATTGTGAAGTTCAGGACTGAGGGAAATGGCAGAAAAGAATCGGAGAGAAAACCTGGGAAGGTGACGTAGATTTTGAAGGAGAAAGTGACTATTTCTTCTGCAACAAAAGGTAGAAAAGGATAGAAGTGAAGATAAGCACATTTTTTTAATTCTTTTTTTTTTTAAAGATTTTATTCATTTATTTGAGAGAGAGAATGAGATAGAGAGAGCATGAGAGCGGGGAGGGTCAGAGGGAGAAGCAGACTCCCGGCCGAGCAGGGAGCCCGATGTGGGACTCGATCCCGGGACTCCAGGATCATGACCTGAGCCGAAGGCAGTCGCTTAACCAACTGAGCCACCCAGGCGCCCGAAGATAAGCACATTTTAATATGGATGGAAGGTGAGAAGGAATATACAAGTGATGGCTCAGTATGTTCAGTAAAGAAAGCAGTTAGGGAGAGATTTTAAGTTATCTGCATGGAAAAGGGAGGGATGGGGGACTGGGTTAGTTCTGATATGAACAGCCCCACTGGGGTAAGAAGAGTCAATAAAAGAGTAACAAAAAAAAGTAGGGAAAGAATGTCACTTCACCAGTTCAACAAACTCCTATGAGCATTACTCTATTCTCCAATACTGTGTAGGTACAGGGTCAGAGAACATATAATCCCTTTCCTTGTGGTTGTCACACTAAATGGGAAAGCCACCACCAGGGCCCAGTTGAAAGGAGATGAACGTGAAACATTAGCATAATTGCATGATGATCTTCAGGGATGTTAGCTGGATGCAGCAGGAGAGGAAGTGGAGTGTGAAGATTGTGTATGGTGAAAGAAAGTGGTCCAATTTCACTTCACTTGCGGGCTGTGAAGATTCACGTTTACTAACAACCTCATAAACGTATTCCAGGCAACATTGGTCTTGGTGAACATGATGTCCGGATGAGGAAAGGAGATACGTAGAATAAGGGGAAGCACAGCTCCTGTGGGGAGAGGTGGCATGAACACCAGGAAAGGAGGTAAAGGAACCATCAAGTTAGAGATCATTCACGTGGTAAGAGGCCTCACAGTTAAGCCCTGATGGTGGGTCACAGAGATAGTGTAGATGGATGAGCAAAAAGTGTTGTAAAGATGTAATAAGGGCCTATACATGTCATAATATGGTTAAACAAATAGGAAGTATACAGGAGTTGTGGGGAGTTGGATCCCCACAAATCTGAGAGAGACCAAGACACATTAGGTCCAGCTCACCCAGGGAGGTCTCTACAGGAAATTCTAAAATCACCTTCATTTATATTGGTTTATCTTTTTGAGACACTTAGTTGCTTCTGAGTGGCCTTGCCATGAAGATTCATTACCTTTTCTTAGCTCTTCTTTTCTTTGGCCTGTTACCTGCCTCAGGTAAGACTTTAGCATAATAAGGGAAGAGTGATACAAATAAGAAGGCTATATGAAATGACACAACAATTGTCCATTGGTAATGGTATGTTGTAGGTGCTCAAGAATGTTTTGAATGAATGAATCATTGTTTCTTTATGAATGACCCCTGGCGAATAGAATAGAATTTGGAGAATTCCAGGATTCTCTTTCTATTTCATACTAAATTTCTCATTTCAGTTATGAAGTAAGAATCTCAGATTATTTCCAAGAAAAGGAATTTAGAGATTATCTGCTTTGTCCCCTCATTTTACAAAATGATTTTGAGTCCTTGAACCCAGGTCCTCTGACTCCCAGTACACCATGCAAATTTTATTTCCACTGTCTTATTTCCCTACCTATTATAAGGAAGGTACAAATAGTGCCTATTTCATAGAGTTTTATTGTGAGCCTTAAATGTGTTAATCCATGTAAAGAGTTTTTAAGGAGTACTTGACAAATAGAAAGTGTTCAAGAAGCATTAACTATTACTGTCACCATTACAATTTTTACCTCTTCTTTAGTTTATTCCGTTCAGTAATTTTTCCTTTCAGTTCAGAATATCCTGAACAGGATGAGCCCAGAAAAAAAAAATCCTGTAAAGTTGTTTATCTTTAGAACTCCAGGTACCCATGCAGTGATAACAGTCTGATAGGATTAAGAATGGAAAGGAAGAGGGGTGCCTGGGTAGCTCAGTTGGTTAAGCTTTGACTCTTGATTTCGGCTCAGGTCATGATCTCAGGGTTGTGAAATCAAGCCCCTGTGAGTTGGGCTCTGCATTCGGTGGGGAGTCTGCTTGAGGTTTTCTCTGTCTCCCTCTGCCTCTGTCCCTCCCCTCCAGCCGCCCCCCCGCCCCGCCACGCCTATGCTCTCTCTCTAAAAAAATTTTTAAAAAAGAAATGGGAAGGAAGGGATGGAGGAGAGAGAGAGAACATCAGGAAGATGAAAACATTGATGGTATGAAGGTGAGAAGAGGGAGGAAGAGTCATTGATGGTGCAGGGGGTTTAGGCTGAATCATTTAGAAAGTTTTGGTACCATTAATAGAAATGTGAATGCAGGAAAAGGAAGCTAGTTTGGGAATGAAGCCTGTTAAAATGATTTGAGAAATGGTTACTTTGAAGTGACAGTAAGACATCCAAGTGGAAATAATCTAGTAGACAGATAAGCAGGGTTAGGAAACCAGGAGAAAGCTTGTGGCCGAAGATAAACATTGTGGGATCTTCCACAAAACTATGGCAGCTGCAGTTCTGTGGATAGAGCACTACTCTGAGGATAACTCTTTCTCTTTCCTTCTTCTGTGTCATAGACATGGTGACGATAAGCACTGTGTGTTAGTGAAGGACAAAGGCAATGTGGAAAACTGTCATTCTCTTTTCTTTGCTAATCCTTCTCTCTCTTTTCACTCTTCTCCCCACCTTGCTCTCACTCCACATATATTTTTCCTGTTCCCGAACATATAAGGAAGGTCACGAGTTGAATGCAATGCATTTTTTAAGCTAGATAATTAGTAAAAAGATTCAGACAGAGGAAAATCAGCTTAGAGAAAAGTAATTTGAAATAGTGAAGGTATTGCGTTCCAAAATGATCCCTGGGTGAGGTACCTGACAGTGGAGAATAGAGGAAGTCATTGATGTGGATTCCAGTTTGGAACATCCTGAGAAACTACACCTTTATGTACCTGCTTGTTCTCACATGCCTGGAATGGCAGGACATCCAGCATGGCATCATCTTCTAGAAAGTTCAGTTCTGGCCTTTCTCCTAGGATCATCCAATAATGCTGGGCATGTTCAATCCAAAGGAAGTCAATCAGTTTTTTACACTGAGTCAGGAGCACCTGCAGTCCCTGTCAGTTCCTTCTAAAATGTATTTTTTTAACCTGATTAAAAACTATTTTGTTCTGGGATGCCTGGGTGGCACAGTTGGTTAAAGCACCCAACCCTTTGTTTCAGTTCAAGTCATGATGTCAGGGTTGTGAGATCAAGCTCCATGGTGGGCTCTGTGGGCTCCGTGCTCAGCATGGAGTCTGCTTGAGATTCTTCCCCTTCCCTTTCCCTATGCCCCTCCCCCCTTTGCTCACCCACACACTCTCTGTCTAAAAATAAATAAATAAATCTTTTAAAAAAACCTATTTTATTCCCATGGACCATTGCCAATGACTCCACAAGTTTTCGTATTTGCAATCTCTACTAGAACTTTGTGAATATATCCACAAACGTAGTCCCGTCTTTGCTTATTTATTTATCTATCTGCTTAATTTTAGGAACTGAAGATGATTATGTGGTCACTAGCTTCCTGGACTGTAAAAATCAAACATCGTGTAGTTTTCCAAGTGAAAATGGAAGCTGTTCTCACGTTAACAAGGAGGTTGGAATATGTGTCTTGCGTTTTAGAAAAAGTGCACAGCAACCAACTATAAAGAAATAGAAAATTAGGAAGACAGAACAATCAACACCCTTGTCTTACTAAAAAATAAATTCTGTTCTCTCTCCTCTCTCTTTTCTTTTATAGTGGCACATTTATTTCTTGACAGTTTGGACAAAAGTTTACCAAGGAATGACAGTGAGAGCCAACATTTCTTTTCATCCAGACAGATCAGACAATACAGATGAAGAAAACAAAAGAAGACCTGTTCTTTCAGGGTTTGGGTGGAAATTTGGAGGAGTATGAAGTGTGAGAGGAAAAGATCTGAAGGGGTGTCCATAATGTGTGTGTGTGTGTGCATGTGTGAGGTGTGGAAAGGGCAGATGGAGTAGAAGTTACTGTGTTTTACTGCATATTGTGAATGGAGTCTTCCCTCTTGTTTTGCAGATTTTGGTGAAGTCTTAATTTGCTTTTCAATGATTATTTTTGGCTCAAAATGTTTGATTGTAACAGGTTAGTGTTTGTATCATAACCTGTGATTTCTTTCCCTGACTATAGAAGCCAAATACACATACAGTATCTGGGCCTGGTAAAAAAGGCAAGTGAGTCTTTGAGCCTGGGACTCCTTCCCATTGCTCTGGGAGTCTTGGATGCCCATGCTCTAGGCAGCACCCCTAATTCCCTGCTCAGCAGGGCTGCAGGAGGGCGGGACTGTCCTCCACAAGTACCTTAGCCACCAGGATTCACTGATTCTACTCTACAGCTTCCCCGGAAACTGCTCTCTTGGCTTTTTAGGAAAAACCCACATGATCAACAATTCTAATTTGGGTAGAATAGACTGCCTACCCATGCAGAAGTATTTGCATTTTAAATAGAAAGCTTAGTACTAGTAGGTGAGTTTCAGACTGTGCAACTAAAGTGAAGAATTTTAGGCAAATATGGGTCTACCGCTCAGGGCTCTGGCCAGAAACAAATGAGACATTCCAAGAGGTTCCCAAAGGTCTGAGCAGGGGCAAGGTCATCAGACAGTGGGACAGCCACCAGGGAAAGCAACGTAGGGAAGAAGTCTTTCATTGACAAGCCTCGCAAGCCTCGCCTGAAGGGGTGGAGGATGTTAGCAAGGAAAAAAATTAGCATGTGAACAACACAGCTTTGTCTTTTAGTATTAATAGAATGGGGGAAGCAGTAAGGCTTGTAACGGGAAATATTGGTATGGATGTGCTTCAAGGAAAGAATTTTTGTTTGCCTGCTTCTTTTAGAATTCAGGTCACAACTGCAGGGCACACCTTTGGGTCTAGGTGGCCTCCCAGAGGGGTGCTATCACCCACCCTGGGTCCTGCCCCTCCCCAGGTGAGCTGGTCCCTTTGTCATGCTGATGTAAGTGCCCAAGAGGGGCTGTGACAACCACTCCCTCTCATCCCCCACTCTCAGTCTCCACCTGCCACCTGCCCTGGGCAGATGTCCCTGTCAGATGTGGGTGAGATGTCCCTGTCCAGCAGGTCATTGGGCTTGGAGCAGTGGGTAAGGCAGTCCACATGCCACCAAGAGCCAGACATGGTCTCCTTGGTGCTCCTGGCTGAGGTCATTCACTCAGACCTCCCCGCCCTCCTATTGATGTAAGGGAAGCAGGCTCGGCCAGCTAGGTGGTGTCTGTTCCCACAGAGCCCTCCCTGCTCTGTGGATCATGGAGATTATAGCCCTAGACACTGTTCCCAATGTCTTGTGTGCTTTAGAGAAGGTACATTAAAAACATGTAAAATGTACTGTTCATTCCTCTCACTGCTGTAAATGTATCATTTTCTGTTTCCCTACTCATCTCCCACCCCCACCCCACCCCTCAAATGTCCAGGGATGGTTGCACTAGTTTTCCAAATGGCCTCCCAGCCTCAGGCTTGTTCTCAAATTCATTCTTCATTGTCCCACCAGAAAGGGTGTGTGTGTGTGTGTGTGTGTGTGTGTGTGTGTGTGTGTTTGAGAGAGAGAGAAGAGAAGAGAGGGATGGGGGAGGGGATTCTATGGCTTAACTATTCCTTTGCGGGCAGGATCCGAATTTTATACGCCAAGATTCATGTGTTGACTGGTATATATACTCAGAGAGGACTTTTGAGTATATGGTGGACTTATAGTCTCTGGGAAATGAGCGCCAGAGAGTCGCATGAGCCTTGCTTTTACTTTGGCCAGCCAGGGTGCACCAAGATCCTAGCCTCTGAGTCAGCAGGGCTGATAAGTTAGAAAGAATGAGTCACTATTTCTGTGGCCATGTTGTAAACTGGATGGAGTTGCAGGTGGTACACTGCTCAACCCCATCCTCCCCCACCCAAAAAACCAAACAGTAGCAACAAGCAATGGCAAAAACAGCCAGGCAAAAAGACAATAATTAACACTTGCGGTGCTTATTCAGTGTGACATAGGTAGTATTTATCACTTGTGTGCATGAAGAAATTGAGTCACCTGAGGGCTAAAGAAACTTCCTGGGGTCCTGGGGGTTGTAGGAGGTGGTGTCAGGATTCAAATCCAAGCAGAAATCTTTACCCACTCTCCGAAGAAAGCAACCAGAAGCAAATGTATATATTGAAGGAATAAACTTGAAGCAACATACAGTGACTGGACCAAGTTCAAAATAGGCCAAGGCAACCACCTTGATTGAGTAAAGGTTGGAGATCCCTTAATTTCTACACAAAGAGTCATGTTAACTTGTTAAGTGGAGTATTTGGGAGCTGGAGAGAGTGATGGGATCCACAGGTAATATACAGAGCAAGAACCAATTTTAAAACATGGTCCATGTAAAAAAAAAGTCCTTTTAGTCTGTAATATCCCAAAAGGAGTCAGTTAAAAATATAAATACAAGAGATTGCAATCTCCTTTAAGAAAAATAATTATAGGTACTAATACCAGAAAGATGTCAGTTGGAATAAACCCTGATCTAGTCATGTTAATATTAGACAGTGAAGCCAGAAGGCTTTAACTCAATCACAATATATTCAGGAGTGTGATGCATTACTCTTGGGGTAACCAGAAAATAGAGTACGTATCAGTAAATTTACATCTGAATTTATACTGATTGATTGACAAAAATGTGTTAGGCTTTGCTTGCACATTTCCCAAGCAGTATTAAAAACATTTAACGAGATGATTGTGAAGTTCCGAGCTAAATTTGGAAACAGCGCTACTGAGTTTCCATCTCCCTGAGCAGCATCCTAGTTCTGCCTGCTGGAGGAAAGATGTCTGCAGGGGGCTCAGCCTAAACTAAGCAGCTGAGCAGCCTTGGGACCTTCACACAGCCGAGGAAGCAGACATCAGAACTTGTGCTTATTAGAAACAGACTGTGAAAACAGATGATCATATTTTGATTTCCATTTAATTCAGCAAGTTGATTGGGTATTTATGATGTTTGCTACATAGTCCCAGTTTAAATACAATTCTGCATTTGAGAGTCTCTCGGGCTCATTTGTGTAGGAACACCATGCATGCTTCATAATGTAAATGATTTCAAACAGTTGCCTGAGATAATGGGATGATGTTTTTATCAACCAAGTTGACAAAGATCATAGCGTTGGTGAGGGGGTAGAAAGTTGGTATGATCTTTCTGGAAAGCTGTCAGTCTGCATCAAGAGGCTTTAAATGCTCTTTAAAAAATTCCACTTCTGGGGGCGCCTGGGTGGCTCAGTCGGTTAAGCATCTGCCTTCTGCTCAGGTCATGATCCAGAGTCCCAGATCCAGCCCCTCATCGGGCTCCCTGCTTGGCGGGAAGTCTGCTTCTCCCTCTGCCCCTCACCCGGCTCATGCTTGCTCTCTCTTACTCTCTCTGTCTCTGTCTCTCTCAAATAAACAAAAGTTAAAAAAAAAAAGGTAAAAAAAAATTCCACTTCTGGTTTTATACAGGAAATAAATAGAGGTATGCCTAGAGATTGGGTTAGAAGTGTATTTATTACAGTTTTCCCTGCCTTCTGTTGCTCTCCTGTCATAGCTGACCACAATGTTGAAGTTCCTTACTCTTCCCATTCTTCTCTTTCCCGAGTCCCCTTCATCTTGCCCATAATTTCAGTTACCTTCTCTTTATAGAAACCTACAAATTTCCTTCTCCTCTCACAGAGCAACCAACTGACTAATTGACACATCTACTAGGATGCATGAAGACATTTCAAATTCAGGATCCCCAAATGGAACTCATGTTTTTCTACCTCATCCTCTTCTAGTTTTCCTATGGGGAAATCATGTTATTCCTGTACTAAAGAGACTTCGGTGACTTTTCATTGCTCTTAAAATAGGGCTGTGCCATGTAATTATAAGGGTGGAAATAAAATTCCAAAAATTAATATGACCAAGCCATTAAACTCCCTTTTCCCTTCCAATTTTAGGTTGTTGAAAATTACAGTGAAGGACTGGACTTTCTAAAGCAACCAGAAATATACCAGCTATCTGACCCTCACATTCCTTTAGCTCAACTGGTAATTTCTGACTTTCTTGCCAAAGAGTCTTCTTATGGGTAATAATAAGATGATCTTTGAAAATAGAAATGAATTTCTGGAATGAAAAGTGCAAAGTATATATTATGATTTTCATTATTGAGGTTTTTTTTTTTTTTTAATATTATTACCCTAACAGGTATTCTGTTATGGATAGAATGTAGTGGGTTTTTTTAATTTGCAGTTCAGAAAACCCAGTGAGCCTGGATCAGAAGCAGTTATTTGTTAAGCCCTTCTTAAATTATTTATGTAACATCCTTTTGTTGGATTCACCTTTGCAAAGAATAGAACAAAACAGGAATCAAAGTAGTAGACAGAAAAACCAAATCTATCCACTCGGCACCAGGAGAGTACAAGCCAATGAGGCTGATAAACATATAAACTTTGTAGTGTGCAGTTCTCCAGAGCAGTACTTCTCACCAGGGGTTGCACATGAGACTGTCCTGGGGAGCTTCGAAAATTTGGATACGCTGGCTGTACATCAGAACCTCTGGGGCTGATGAGTCCTTTCTAAAGCTCCCAGGCAATTTCATTGAGCAGTCAGTTTGGAGAATTAAGTATGAATGTCACCTTCTTAATCTCATTCTTTAAACTTTGAGAGAAGCCTTTTAAATATGAGTCTGAATTTAAAATACATGCAAATTTTAACGTGGGGATCACAGAAGCAGATTTGGAGTTCTTTTCGTACTGTTTCACTGACGGAGAAGGGGAAGAATTAGGAACCAAGATGGTGTGACTTTTGGGCAAGAAAGCAGTGTGTGAAAACATTCTTAATTCATTGTGATACTTCAAAACTCGGTTTCTTAGATTGGGGGAAAGAAACATCTGAGCAGACAAACTTGTTTCATGGCAGGCTGTGGAAACGTGCTCATCAGCATGCCTTGTAACCCAAGTGTGAAAGAAGTCTCATCAAGGCCTGTTGTATTTTCTATGTTGGCACCAGCAGTGTTGATTTCAGAAGCATTCACCTTTTTTTTTGGTTCCAGATGATTTTCATTCATTTGCATGTTCAGATCAGAATAACTGTTCTGATTAACTTATTTTCTTCCTCTTGAAGATATTGAAGAGGTAGAACTAAAGCTACGCCAAGTGCTTGAATGTGCACTTGCAGGACCGTTTCTCTGTATCTTCTGTGATGAAACCTTCATTTTGCCAACCAGCACTTGGCTTTGCATCTTACTGGCACTTCTCCTCCTCAGAAAGCCACCCCACTCATTCAGAGCTCAATAGCAGGGTTGGGGTTTTCATGCTTCTGAGATATGATTGGCATTCAGAAGCTCACTGGAACAAGCCACAACAAAACAGAAATCAGTGCCAAGGCATTTTCCAGTGAAGGCTCTCCCGGTCCTCCTCACCATCTTAATGTCACCTAACCATTTTAACACATCATCTTCTAAACCATTACTTACTAAAAATTATTAAGTGGAGATTTTGAATTCCTCATTTTTATTAATTACCATAAATTTTTTTGATCTCATTGTTTTTTAGGGAAGAATAACAAACCCATCTAAATTTATTAGGCAGCACATATTTAGAGGATTTTTTTTAACTGTGCTGAAATTGTAGTTTCAATCAGTGAGATTCAATATGCTTTGCAAATAATTGGTTTCCATAAATATTGTTCCAAGTATGTTGGTGGCAATGATATCTGATGGAGAGATTATAGAACAATAAAAATGACAAGAGTCATGCTTAAATAGAAAAGATGATTTGCCAAGATTATTTTGGGCAGTATTACCAAAATCATCTTGGGCGTGACCACCACTGGAATAAATACCCACACTTGTAGAAACCCTGCTTGTTGGACTGCAGGTCAGATTTCGAGTTGGCCTTCTGTTCCTAACAATGATGAGGGATATTTTTTGGAGCTCATGGTTGCTTTTCATGATACCTAAAAAGGCTAAGCTGTAGGGATGCCTGGGTGGCTCAGTTGGTTAAGCATCTGTCTTCGGCTTGATCTGTCCTGGGATCAAGCCCTGCATTGGGCTCCTTGCTCAGCAGGGAGCCTGCTTCTCCCTCTGCCTGCCGCTCCCCCTGCTTGTACTCTCGCTCACTCTCTCTTGCATGTGTGCACTCTCTCTAGCAAATAAAAATAAATAAAATCTTAAAAAAAAAAAGGCTAAGCTGTCATTCAGACATTCCTACTTTTTTTTTTATGTCTTGTCTATAAATTTATCATAATTTTTCTAACCATTTTCTGAATCAGTTTATATTTTCAGTTTAGGCTACAGGTTCAATGGGGAAATTAAAATGTACAAATGATACCTTCTTCAAATATCCGCATTTTCTAAGGATTTATATGACTTCTAAACACATAATTCATGATTTAATGAATTACTGTAGTATGTTTTATTTTTATCAAAGTGATATTTGGATAGAGTGTTTAAGTCAAATGCTGCTATAAGGTTTTTAAGGAACAAAGAGTAGCCCTCAGATATTACCTCATCCCAACCCGGATTCCTGCTCCAAGTCTTTCAATTCAATGGTTTTCTCCTATAATTTACATCTGTATTTCTCAATAACATGCATATAGTGCTATTTTTTGATGTTTCTGTTCTAGTCATTTCATATTGGCTTTCCACGCTGAAGGATGATGACTTAGCTCTCTTAAATCATCTCTCTCAGACAGAGACTATCTCTGGACACACACACACACACACACACTCACACTGCTAGCTGCACGCACTCCACACGTACTCGCCCTCTCTCCATCCTCCCAATGTTAATTATTGCACAGTGTTCGGTTAAGTCCATATTTAGTATTTACATCATTAGGACAGTTATTATTCACAGATGTCCCACACATAGTGTATGATGGTTACATTTCCTTTCTTGTACAGCTTGTTGTTTTTCCTGGCATTAATATACTTCAGTTATTTTGTTTGCTTGGTTAGCTATTTTTTTACTGAACAGTTAGCCTATGGCAGACGTTGTGCTAAACACTTTATAATAGAACAACACTTTATCTCTTGCACTTCTCCTGTGAGGTAGGTATTCTTATCATCCCCATTTTACAAATGAGGAAACTGAGTCACAGAGAGGTTGAATAACTTGCCCAGGTCAGAAAGCCAGTAAGTGGCCACCTGGAGATGTGAACGCAGGCAGTCTGACTCCCCCTTAAACACAGCAGAATACAAAAAGATGTCTGAAGCTTTTGAGGCTAGAGGCTTGAGATAAGAGTGGTGTTATTAGTGAAAATGAAAGATCTGGAGAAATGATCTAGCCTGGATTTTTCTTGGCAAATGGAGAAGAAGGAAATGAAATTTTGGACATATTAGAATGATGTATGTCAGGATATAAAAAGATCTGCTCTCTGGACAGTTAGACATACGAGATTAGGGTAGAAACTTGCACTGTGGATACAGAGTGGAGAATCTTTAACATAAAAAAGGTAGGCTAAGAAAGTATGCAAGTGCATATACAGAAAGAAGGGTAGAGAAAATGGAGTTGAACTTTATGGTAAATACATAGTTAAAGATGGGAGAAAAGAAGATAAAGCTAAAATCAGAAACAGTCATAAAGGTGGGAGGAGAATCAGAGTAGGGCTAAGACCTCGGCTAGGAGACACTTTCCCAAAAGATGAGCACAAAATAAAGACGGTTAAGCCTTTCAAAGAAATAAAGGAGAGAGGTGAATGAGAAAAAAACAGATTTGGGAAGTAGGTGGTGATTGGTGACCTTCAGAAACTATTATAAATATTAAGTGTAAACAGAGGTAGATATTACTACACTTTGTATTATTTGCTTTTAAATCTTATTTTGTTTCTGCGATGTTATCATTTGTTTTGGGTAGACAGGAAGAGTGAATTGTTTCTTTTCTTAAGTGCTTCCAGGTCAAGCCCCCAAAATCTTGCCCAGAGCTTAGGTACCAGCGAAGTCAGAGAATCACAGAATGTCAGCAAAGAGAAGGACCTCAAGAGTTCATCCTGATTCATTTCATCTTATTTGGGCGTGGGGGGGAATTGAAGCACCGAGTGTTTGAGTGACTCCCATCAGAGAAAGCTCCCTGAGTTGGGCCTGGAGGTCTGAGCTGAATCTGGGTCCCTGGCTCTTTCTGATGTGTCTCAACGTGGCTTTGCAACAACAGATGGAGTCAGCTAGAAGACTCACACTCTCTTCCAACTTCCAGGTATCCAGCTTGCTCCAATGCCATATCCTGGAGGGAGACCCTAGACCCAGTGAAGAATATTTTGTGTTTTGTTTTTAATCCCCCATTGTTGAATCAGAGCATTGAGCTGTGCCTGGTTGGTTTGGTTCAGCGCTTTGGGTACCTCAGAGTCCCATTTAGATATAATAAGAGCGTATTTAGAATCAGTAGTGTCAGAAAGAAATACATATTCTTTCTGGAAAGGGCTATCTATTTAAAGACTTTAAAATTGTGACACATAACTTGTAGCATTGAAAAATATTGAAAATAACGGTGGTTGAGATTTTAAGAATGAATTTTTGGATAATCGTGTGTGGTTATCACATCACCATAGTGACCAGCTGCTGGAGCCAGCCCTGGGACTGTTCTACCTTTGCCGCTCCCACAGGAAGCGTGTGTCACTGTTTCAAGAAGAGACTGTAAGCTAGTTTGTAACATAAAAGAACGTGACTGCAATTTCAAACAGCGGCCATGCTCCTAGACCAGTGAAGGCTTGGGGCTGCGCTGTGCAGAGATCCGTGAAAGCGTGATCACAGCATTGTGAGCTTGCTTCAGCTCTGTGTGTCTTCGACTGGTCTGTTCTTGGCGGCATTGAAGAGATTAAGGCAACTGAAACCTGACTTCATGGACGACATCAGATAAGGGGCGGAAAGAATAATCTGTTCTATACTTTGAACTTAGCCTTAAGGTTGCTACTTAAAAAAATAAAATGAAATGAAACAAAACCAAACCTAAAATACCTTAAGTACTTTTGACACCATTTTTATCTTTCTGCTCTCTGTGAGACATTTTCATTTGGCTGTAGCTCTCTAAAACCTGAATCTCCACAAGGAAGCCATGTAGCAATTAAATGCTGTAAAAATTGCCTCCATCGCAAAGGTAAACCTGGGGAGCTATTGCTTAGAATTCTCAAGGAGCAAATTGTAGGACTGTAATGTGCTGGTTTTATCACGGTGCGTTTATTTGAAGGTGACTGACAGCCAATGTGTTTGCAGCAGCAACACATGACATCATGTAAAATACATGAAATTCTCCAGGCCAGAAACACAACACATTGCTCGATTTGCCTCAGGCAGGACCATAAACCATTTTTCTGAATATTTTATGCTGTCTCATGTTTTTTTTTCTTTTAAGTAAATATTTTTCAGCTTGTAGAGGGCATATGTACTCTGTGTCGAGAATTTGGAACATGGAGAAAGGTACAAATCCTACCAACTGTAGTATCTTCTGTGTTTCCTAAAGTGATAATATCACTCTCAAATATGTAAATGAGAGACTTTTGTGAAGAACAGAATTTTTCTTTTGTTTTACATTAAATATGTGTCTAATATCACAAGCTTAAGGAGAGAGATTAGCCCTTCCGACTGTTTCCATTAGCTGTTTCTTCTGTCCAAAATCTTTTTTTTTCTCGTCATTCAAACCTGTAATAGAGACTAATACTCAGAAGTGGAGTAGATAGTAGAAGCCTAAAATATCCTATTGATTTAGCAGTGTGATGGCAAGAATAAAGGACACTGATATTCTTATTACTACTGCTACTAAACCCTCTCCCTGAGCACTTAGCGTCGGCCGGCAAAGCGCTAAGCACTGCCCATGAATTTTCTCCCTGGGTCTTCACAAGAAACCTACTGGCTCTATCCTCAGTGACATCATATGGATGGATTAGTGGAAGCACAGAGTGATCTATAACATGCCCCAGGTCACAGAGCTGGTAGTGAGGGAACTCGGATTCAAACTCCCTCCTCTGAAGTCCTTATACTACCTCCCAGTGAAAGGAGCGGAGGAGAGAAGTTAATTTACTGAGTTTCTCCATCGCATAAGACACTGTGCTGCTTACTTCCCTTACGGACCCCATTCAAGCCTCACAACCTCCATATATCCAGCTTGCTCTAAAGCCGTATCATGGAGGGAGACCCTAGACCCAGTGAAGAATTTTTTGTTTTTTGTTTTTAATGTATTATGGGCATTTACGAATGTGGAAACTCAGGCTTAGGAGATTCAATATTTCATTAGAAGTCACACAGCCGAGAAGTGGTGGAGCTAGGAAGTGACTTAGCTTTCTGTTTCCAAAGCCGTCATTTCTAATCAGCCACATGAGAAAATTATTTTTATGGTTCTTTTCCCACATGGATTTATAAGATGAAAATTGTTGCCTCGTTTAATAGATTTGTACAGAATAATATACAAACTGGATTTGAAGACTCTTCAGCTCCATCGATTCACACCAACTCAGACGTTGATATCCAGCTTGGAGAATTCCACCAGATTCACCATCAGGCCCAAAGATTCTATTGTATGCACAATCTCATGTCTTGAAATTTTAACGTGTAATCTCAATTTCAAATAAATGGGAAGAATAGATTGGACACTCCAGCCTAAAACAACATTTTTAAACTGTACAGGAGGATTTCAAGCATATTGCTGAAGTTTTCGCAGTCAACAGTGTTCTCTCATTTACTGATTCACTAACAAATGAAAAATCAATGGGTTTGTCATATTATGTAGAATGTACTTTTGTCTATTAAATAATTTTTATTTTTAATTAATTTATTTTAAAGATTATATATTTGGTGGTTTTTTTTTTTTTTTTTTTTTTTGACAGAGTGAGAGAGCATAAGCAGAGGGAGCAGCAGAGGGAGAGGGAGAAGCAGGCTCCCCGCCGAGCAAGGAGCCTGATGTGGGGCTTGATTGGAGGACCCTGGGATCATGACCTGAGCCGAAGGCAGTTGCTTAACCGACTGAGCCACCCAGGTGCTCCTGTTAAATAATTTTTAAAAGAAATTATATATAGTAGAGGGAAGAGATAGGAGACACCTGGGGTAAGAGTGGTATCCCAGTTTGTTCATTCAACAGATAACTAGGTGCCAAAGATAGAGCAGTGAGAAAAGCAAAACCCCTGCTCTGGGGATTACTTTCTAGTGGCAAAATACAGACCATAAGCATAAGACAAGTTGATAAGTAGTAAGATGGTGTGTTGTGCGATGGAGAACAATGAAGGAGGATAATGGGAAAGGGAAGTGTGGAGTGTAGGGGAGATTATTGTTTAAATAGAGAAGTCAGGAAAACAATAGAGAAGTCAGAGATCTCCCGGTGAAATGGAATCTATATTTCCTGCCTTATAGTGATGTTATAAGAATGTGGGATCAAGCATTCCAAGCTCCCTGTGCGGAGCATAGAGGAAGCTATTGTTATGTTTGGTAGATGAGAAACAGATGTGGATTAACGAGGTCAGTTTCACTCAGTTACTTCTAATTGGCAAAACTAGGATTTGAACTCAGATTTTCTGACTCTAAAATCTGTGATCTTCCCTTTCACCTTGCAGTTGTGCTGTGTCCCAGGGGTGATGATCACTCTTGGACAGACACTGAAGATAGTATTTGCTTGCAAACTAAAATAAATGCTTATTTTTCATTTTCAGAAAATTTTCTGTGTGATGCATTTGTTTTGAAAGTATATTTATTGTAATTTTGTATGTGTCTGTTTAGATGTATTTTAAAAGTTATAATCTCCAAGGATGTGGATTGATTTATATTAATGTGTAACTAATGTTATAGCTCCCTTTACAGCCTCTCAGGTTTTCACCTTGTTTTTAAAAACTGAGTGCAGCGTGCCTGGATGGCTCTGTTGGTTAAGCGTCTGCCTTCAGCTCAGGTCATGATCCCAGGGTCCTGGGATCAAGCCCCACATCAGGCTCCTTGCTCTGCAGGAAGCCTGCTTCTCCCTCTCCCTCTGCCTGCTGCTCTCCCTGCTTGTGCACTCTCTCTCTCTCTCTATCAAGTAAATAAATAAAATCTTTAAAAAAAAAAAAACAACTGAGTGCAGTTACAGGAAACGCATTTGAAATGATGGCATAAGTCAGCCCTAAAGGAATAGCAAAAGTCCTGGGAGTAGTCTTGTAGGGTCCTGTCAAGATAAGTAAGAGCGGTGATTTAAAATAAAGAACTAATTGTGCTAATGCCATTATGGTATAAAAATATTGTTAGATTTGTCCCAGCTAATTTTTATATTTGGCAATTCATTAAATCGCTCTGAAAAATTGCAGCACCAAAGAAGTGACAGAGAAAAGTGTTTTATTGTATATAATCAGAGTTCAAGATGACATATAAAGAGTACATTCAGTTATAAGGGAAAAAGCAGGACGCCAATATAATTGGCAAACATATAAACAAAATGTCATCAGAGAAGTAGGCCTATTTAGGAAACAGTAAAAATGTTTGTGGTTGCTAGTAATCATAAAATGCAAATTAAAAGGCAAAATAAGTTGTTTTCACTCAGATGAGTTAAAAGAAATGATTGAGAAGGTATAATGAAAATGGTATTTTTATACTATGCAAGTGGGAAGATGAATAATGCAACCCTCTTGAAGAACAGTGAGGTGGTATAAATCAAGAGCCATAAAAACAGCCATAGTATTTTTTTTAAATTAACATATAAGGTATTATTTGTTTCAGGGGTACAGGTCTGTGATTCATCAGTCTTACACAATTCACAGCGTTCACCATAGTACATACCTTCCCCAGTGTCCATCACCCAGCACCCCCCCATCCCTCCCACCCCCCTCCACTCCAGCAACCCTCAGTTTGTTTCCTGAGATTAAGAGTCTCTTATGGTTTGTCTCCCTATCAGGTTTTGTCTTGTTTCACTTTCCCCCCATTTCCCTATGATCCTCTGTCTTGTTTCTCAAATTCCTCATATCAGTGAGATCATAGGATACTTGTCTTTCTCTGATTGACTTATTTCGCTTAGCATAATACCCTCTAGTTCCATCCATGTTGTTGCAAATGGCAAGATTTCATTTTTTTGATGGCTGCCTAATATTCCATCGCCACATACTCTTTATCCATTCCTCTGTTGATGGACATCTAGGCTCTTTCCATAGTTTGGCTACTGGGGATATTAAAAGAGCCATAGTATTTTAACTAGCAAGCCAATTTATTGAATTTATCTCGCAAAACAAACTAAGGGGAAAACCTTGTTGAGGAAGATGTTCATTGCAGTATTATCTTTAATGGCAAAAATATTGGAAGAAAAAATAGCCTATAATAATATCATACTAGGTAAATTAGGGAAGATCTACTTGTTAGAAGATTGTGTGACTAGTAGAAATGATAATGAACCTCACATGGCAACACAGAAATGCCTTAGATAGAATGTTAAGTGAAAATATGAAATAGAATGTAGGCTGTTATAACTCTATACAATTATGTACAGAATACCAAAGAAAACATATAAAATAGGTTGTAACTTCTTTAAGGATAGTGAGATTACGTAGTTCCCTCTCTATTTTTCAAATGTTCTGCAATGTTGTTATAATGCTTTAATAATAAAATTTCTAATTCATAGTGTATAAATGGTATTCTTCACTTCTTTCCAGGGTGACTCTAGCATTGGCTGTAAATATGAAACTTCCTTCCACACCAGTATTTTCAAGAATGGCATATTCTCATGCAGTATGTGGAAGATGCATCATTTCCCTCTGAGTTGGGCTATATTTTCCACCTGTTTCCTCTATGAAATTAAGTTTCCACGAGAGACCTCATGGTCACTGTACATAAGCAGTAATTAACAAAAAGCCATTATTTTGAAGTGTCAAGTGCTTTATATACCAGGATGTTTTTATACATTTATAACTCACAAACAATCAGCTTGATTACAGCTCTGGGATTTTAAAAATGCATGGGACAACATCTTCATATGCCCAGGAGACACTTAAACATAGAGGTTCAAACACAGAACTGTTTATGAGGGAGGTCGTGGATTTTTTTTTTTTTTTTTACCAGTTAGGAAAACCATACTGTGGGTGCCAGAAGAGCAAAGCTTTCATCCCTTGGAACATGAATGAATATCACTTTGTTTCTGTCCTTTACCTCCTAGATTTCCTAAAACTGAACTTGGAGAGAAATCCGCTTTGTGGGTTAAGCCGAGAATGGTGTAAATAGCTTGAACGCAGACACTGATGCTGTATCCAATTTCACACAAGATTCCACATTCCTGACCCTTTCTCCTCAAGTCTGTGTCTCTTCCTCTGTTCCCTATCTTGATTCATAGTTCCATCTTTCAGGAATTTACCTAAGAGAAACAGCTCAGAGTTATTTCAGACTCCCGTCTCCTTCATCCAGAGACCATCACTTGTCAGCTAAACTTCTAAAATGCTCCTTGAGTTGATTCCTTCTTTATTTCTACATCTGGACTACTGTATTAGCTTTTGATGGTCTTTTACCAGAGTTATCTTCCCCAGATGGTATTAAAAATTGTTTTAGGGTCACCTGGGTGGCTCAGTTGGTTAAGCGTCCGACTCTTGATCTCAGCTCAGGTCTTGATCTCGGGGTCGTGAGTTCAAGTCCCACATTGGGCTCCATGCTGGGCATGGAGCCTACTTAAAAAAAAATGTTTTTTTACTTTCATATAAAATATTCTTTGGTGGCTCTTTACTGCCTGCAGGAGAAGACCCAGATTTCTTTTAACTTGAAAAATTAAAAGCTGGTAACTGTTCACCCACCTTTAATTCTCCTAGCTTTACTTTTTAACTTTCCTTCCCTTTATGCACTTCACATCTGATTCAGACACAGCAAACTATTTTAATTTCCTCAGTCCAGAAGGCCTTTGCTTGAATATCTTTCCTATAGCACATTATAGACATTTGGCCATTATCTGCTTATATCTGTCTCCCTCACTAGATTGTCAGTCACTCAGGACAGAGACC
This sequence comes from Neomonachus schauinslandi, assembly GCF_002201575.2. Taxonomy (NCBI): domain Eukaryota; kingdom Metazoa; phylum Chordata; class Mammalia; order Carnivora; family Phocidae; genus Neomonachus; species Neomonachus schauinslandi. The sequence continues at coordinate 69,521,834 of NC_058414.1, forward strand.
ATGTCTTCTTCATCACTGTATACCAAGCAGAAAACAGAATGTGATAAAAGGAACATAGATTCTGTGTTATCTTTCCTATAGCCTCCCATAGATAGCTTTCTTAAAGCAGATGGGCCAAAGTTATATTTTCTGCTAAGATCCCAAGATAGAAAGAATCTGTGTAGGTAGAGTTGAACCCAATATTTGGACAGTCACCTGAGTTGAGGGCAGAGCTGACTTCCACTCTGGAGTATTAAGGAGCTTAACCAACACAGGCATGCACCAACAGTTAGAACTGGACCAAAACATTTCAGTTAGAAGAAACAGAATATAGAAGAAATAGGCTCAGAGATGAGGGATTTCTAATGCTCTCATTTCGTGGAAAAATAGGATATGAGGGAGCAGTAGAGAAAAGGATCACTGACTTATGGAAAAGAGTGGAAGATCTGAGGTGTCTGATCCCTGTCTCCTGGTGTTCACAGGTAATCCCTTCCCCTTAAATGTGGGTAGAAACTGTGATTTGATTTTAACCAATAGAACATGGCACAGGTGATTGCATGTCAGTCTCATGATTGCATTACATCCTGTAATACTCCATCTTGCTAGCAGACTCACTCTCTCTCTTACCTGGCTGGTTCTGAAGAAATAAGGGCCATAAATTTTATAGCCGTACAGAACAGAATACTGCCAACAACCTCTTAAGCAGGGAAGAAAATTCCCCCTAGCTGAGCCTTCAAATAAGAATGTCACCCAGTTAGTGGTGGGGATTAAGGAGTGCACTTGTCACTTGTGATGAGCACTGGGTGATTAAAGTAAAAACTAAGAAAAAAAAAAAAAGCAGGTCACCCTAGTCAGCACCTTGATAATAGCCTTGTGAGATTCTAAGCAGAAGACCCAAGTCATGTCCACACCTTTGGCCCACAGAAACTACAAGATAATAAGTGTGTGTTGTTTTAAATCACTAAGTTTGTGGTGATTTGGTATGCAACAATAACAAACAAACACAGATTTTAGCATCTGGAACTGGGATGCTGTTGTAGCAAATACCTAAAAATGTAGGAGGGGCTTGGAAACCAGACAGTATGTGAAGCCTATAGAAATTTTTTTTTTTTAAAGATTTTATTTATTTATTTGAGACAGAGAGAATGAGAGACAGAGAGTATGAGAGGGAGGAGGGTCAGAGGGAGAAGCAGACTCCCTGCCGAGCAGGGAGCCTGATGTGGGACTCGATCCCAGGACTCCAGGATCATGACCTGAGCCGAAGGCAGTCGCTTAACCAACTGAGCCACCCAGGCGCCCAAGTCTATAGAAATTTTAAGTGTCATGCTAGAGAAGGCTAATTTGCTTCAAACAGGTTGTTAGTAGAAACCTGGGCTTTAAGGACCCTGTCAGAGGGTCAGAGGATCCAGAAGGCAGTGAGGAGCATGTTACTGAAAAATGGAAGACAAGGGATTCTCATTATGTAATAGCACAAAGTTAGAAAAATTGTTTCTGGCAGTTATGTGGAAAGCAGAAACATAGCTGAAGATATTTCCAAGCCAAGTGTTAAAGGCACTTACAGGAAAATGTGTGAGAAGAGAGAGAGAGATTGTGGAAAGAACTATTAAATATCAGGGAACCAGGACTTGATGATTTTGAAAATTCTCTGTCTCTGCAGATGATGAAAGATGCTAGAATTAAGGCAATGTGATCTCGAGACAAAGCTGAGGACGTGACTGTACAACCATTTGTTTAATCTTCAGATCAAAAGGTCAGAGTATTCCGTCACACAAAGGTCTTTTCAAGAGATTAAGGGTTTCCTGACAGATCCTCTCAATCAAACCCTAGGGACTCTAGGAAGCTTTAGTTTGTTGTTCTTCAAGCATCTCAATGGGAGCCAAAGATAGAAAAAAGATTATCTTGGAAAGATCTGTGGGTATAGCTTTCATCTCATGGAATGAGCCCATTGAAATCCATGGGAGACACACAAAATTTTTGAGAAAATTATTTCAGCAGAAACACTTCCATTTTTCGTGGAAAGAGAGTACAAATTGAAAGGAGGCTGTTGGACTCCCAACATTTTCCTGTCAGCAAGGAGGCTGATAAAACTTGCTATCATTTATGAAAAAGAAAAGATGATTCAAAGGGCAGAACCAAGATCCCAGATGACTGGGCTGAGAGCCATGGAGAATTACTGAAACTTAATAAAGGAACTCCCAACTTCTGTCTGGCTAAACTGATTTTTGAACTGCTATGGGTTGGTAACACTTTTTTACCTTCCATTTCCCCCCTTAATGAACTGGAATGTCCATAGCTGTTTTCCTTCATCTATCCCACCATTGCATGCTGGGTACGTTGGGACAGATAACTTTAGTTTCACAGATCTGCATATGGAGAAGAATTGTTTCTCAGGAGCTACGCTTAATAGATCATAACCAGGAGCCTAATCTGCACCTGGGTCTTTTTTAGATGTTGAGAGTTTGAATTTTGTGCTCGGGCTTTAATGCATCGAGACTCTTGGGAATCTTACAAAGAGAAAATGTTGCATGTGGAAGAGATGTGAATCATTGATGGCCAGAGGGTAGACTGTGGCAAACAGACTCTAAGGTGCTCCCCAGGATCCCCATTTCCTGATGTTACTACGTTTTCCTGCAGGACCTATGACTTGATTCTAACGAATAGAATATGGTAAAGATAATGGGATGTCACTATAGTGATTTTGTTACATTGTACTAGATCCTGTCTTCCCAGTAGACTTTTATCTCTCTCCTCACTTGCTGTTTTTAGTCTCTGTAGCTGCAAGGAAGTGAATGCTTCCAACAACCACATGAGTGAGGAAATCAATCGTTCCCTAGTTGAACCTCCAGATGAGAGCCCAGCCCTGGCCCGAGTCTTTGTGTTGCAGTAATTAGTTACTTAGCAATAGAAACTTAGTACCTTAGCATAGGATGCAAAAGCTCCTGATAATCTCCACTTTCATCCCCAGGTATTTGAACAGTTCAATTATTAAGTTTTGAGGGGGAAACAATTGCATTTTATCTTACTAAGCTTTGTCAAAGCCTTCTCGAGCATTTTATTAGTTTTCTATTCAAAGAAGTAAAGAATTATTAAAGCCAGTTTTCCACTCAGATTAATGTTCTACTTTCTTCCCTAGCCTTCTATATCTACCGATCTTCGCTTCCAATTCGAGCTATGTCCAAAGCACCTCTGCTAGTCTAGGTTCATGTGGGAAGCCCTTTACTGACATCAAATGCTTTTAGATTATCCAGTGACCCATTTTTATTTTAACCTTTTTCTCACTTTATAAATGTGTGAGAATTTCAGCATGTCTTGTGGTGACGTTCAGTGAATTGTAACTATTTATGAATGTATTATGTAAATAAATATTAATCAGAATATTGTATGCGTTTATTGTCCATTTTGTCCTTGACAATAAAATGTAAAGAGAGACTATGGAAAAATATACTGACTCTTGATGTTCTCTACATTGACGTAGGGTAGGTGAGAGAAGCAAAGCTATTTCTTTGGACATACTGAACCCAATAGTTTGACAAATTTTAAAAGTAAAATAAATGCCTAATAATGGTGCACTCTTCCTATGATTCTTTTCCTTATCATCTCTGCTTGCTATTTTTTTAGATATTATAATTACTTCTTCCTGTTTTTATGTCTGTCTGTGCCACCGTATATCCCCTTGACTAGTTTTTAAGTCAGTGGAAATTGTGCACCTTGGGATATAAGAATGAAATTGAGGAAGACTTAAGTAAGTTATAAATTACTGTGATCAGTAACATTATATTATAGCTTATTTACTACTATACATGGACTTCATAAACTGTGCTTTTAAAAACTTCACTTTCAGTGAAATAGATTGATAGTGTCACATTAACATTATTAATAATTTATCACTAAATGATATATACAGTTTTCTAAAAAGATAAGCGGAGCTAATGACTGTAATGAAAGTACATGCATGGAGAGGGTGACTATTAGGTCTATACCTTGAGAACCCTGAAAGATACCTGTTTCAGTTCTCTCATTTTGCAGATGAGGAAACTTGAGATCCAGGGAGCTGATTGATTGAAGTAACATGGGCTCAAGGGCTAGCAGGTTGTAAAGGACACCGACACTGAGAAGCATCATTCCCATGGTCTAAGTTTAGACCATATGAATGGTGCCCCTGAGTTTCCAGTGCATTGTCTGCATCACTGCAAGTGAGTACAACCCTGTTAGTTCATGCAACTCATGGGACCAAAATGCAGATTTCTGAGATCCTGGGCTGGGGCTCTTTCAGCTCTGCTAGACTGCCTTATATCTTTTGTGCTTGTTTTGATTCTGCTTTTTAAAAAACCTAACGATTAACTACCTTTTTCATGACTTCTAGGTTTTCCAGAATGTGCACTGTGTTCGGGCTCTCATGTGGAATTCATGCAAAGAAATCAAAAGAGCCCTTTATGACTTGAGCTATGGCCTCAGGCTAAATCCTTCCCACATTTGTACCTTCGTATTCAGAGGGACACCACCAAGTCTATTATAGATGAAAATGAAGGGTTTGAGGAGAATGAAGATCATGAAAAGGTAAATGTAATTTTCAAAAAGCTTTTGACATTATGGATTTTAAATTAATACACATTCCTTCTGTTAGCTAAATTTTTAAAAGATTTTATTTTATTATGTTAGTCCCCATACATTACATCATTAGTTTTTGATGTAGTGTTCCATGATTCATTGTTTGTGTATAACACCCAGTGCTCCATTCAATACGTGCCCTCTTTAATACCCACCACCAGGCTAACCCATCCCCCCCCGCCAGAACCCTCAGTTTGTTTCTCAGAGTCCATAGTCTCTCATGGTTCATCTCCCCCTCCAATTTCCCCCCCCTTCATTTTTCCCTTCCTACTATCTTCTTCTTCTTCTTCTTTTTTTTTTTTAACATATAATGTATTATTTGTTTCAGGGGTACAGGTCTGTGATTCATCAGTCTTACACAATTCACAGCGCTCACCATAGGACATACCCTCCCCAATGTCCATCACCCAGCCACCCCATCCCTCCCACCCTCCTCCACTCCAGCAACCCTCAGTTTGTTTTCTGAGATTAAGAGTCTCTTACGGTTTGTCTCCCTCTCTGGTTTCATCTCGTTTCATTTTTTCCTCCCTTCTCCTATGCTCCTCTGTCTTGTTTCTCAAATTCCTCATATCAGTGAGATCATAGGATACTTGTCTTTCTCTGATTGACTTATTTCCTGTTAGCTAAGTTTTCAACCTTAATATGAAACGTGGGGTGAAAACACTAACTTAGTAATTATAAATTTGGGGGAGAAATTTAGAAATCATTGCCTCATGATAGCATAAAAAGCCTAGACAAAAATGGTAAAACAGAAGACCTTGAGTACATGACTGATGTAAAGGTGTATCACATACACTCTCAAGGTATAATACACTAACACGCTTTTTCAATTTTAAGTATCTCTGAAAGATCTTTAAATCTTTGCAAATTGTAAATATCTTTGGAAAATGTCTAAATGAAACATTTATTTTTATAGCTGGTACATCAGTGTCACCTTGATGGCACCTGACCATTAATTAAGCATGAGATGAATTGCAAATCGTCCTTCTGTTTTTGCCAGGAACCCACTTTGCAGGATATAAAGCTGCTTTTTGGTATTGTGATACATGCAATTTCTGGCCAATCTGATGCAATCTTGTGGGATTCTTTTGAATTCCATTAGAAAAAAAAAAAACTTAGAAAGCTTAGACTTCTCAATCTTTAGTTTCAGTCTAATCTATTGCCACATAACTCTTGTACCTGTGTTACTGGGCAGGAAGGCAAACTTCATCTGACCTTTGCCACACATCTTTATACAGGATTTGTCTATCTCAGCACTATTGGCATTTTGAACTAGTTCAGTCTCTTTTTTCCAGATTTGTTGAGATATAATTGACCAAGATTGTGTAAGTTTAAGGTATACAATGTAATGATTTGATATATGTATATTTGCAAAATGATTACCACACTAAAGTTAGTTAACACATCTATCACCTTGCAGAGTTTGTCTTGGCTAATATAACTAATGCTGCAGTGAACATGGGGGTGCATATATCTCTTCAAGGTAGTGATTGGATTTTGTTTGAATATATACCTAGAAGTGGGTTTACTGGATCATATGGCAGTTCAATTTTTAATTTTTTTGAGGAACCTCCATACTCTTTTCTATACTGGCTGTACTAGTTTACATTCCTACCTGCAGTGACAGTGTTTCCTTTCCTTCACATCCTCACCAGTCCTTGATATCTCCTGTCTTTTTGATTTCAGCCATTCTAACAGGTGTGTGATGATACCTCCCTGTGGTTTCGATTTGCATTTCTCTGATGATTAGTGGTGTTGAGCACCTTTTCATGTACTTGTTGGCCATTAGGAGATCCTTTTCTTTTTTTAAAGATTTTATTTATTTATTTGAGAGGGAGAGCACAGAGGAAGAGGAAGAGAGCACAAAGGGAGAGGGAGAAGCAGACTCCCTGCTGAGCAGAGAGCCCGACTTGGGGCTTGAGCCCAGGACCCCAGGATCATTACCTGAACCGAAGGCAGATGCTCAACCAACTGAGCCACCCAGGCCCTCTCTTTGCCCATTTTTGATTAGATGAAGATGATGATAATGATAATGGCGGTGATTCTGCTTTTGAGTTGTATGAGTTACTTTTGGATGTTAACCTCTTACAGATAGTGGTTTACAAATATTTTCTCGCATTCTTTAGGTTGCCTTTTCATTTTGTTGATTGTTTTGCTATGCAGAAGCTTTTTAGTTTGATGTAGTCCCCCTTGTTTATTTTTGCTTTGTTCCTTGTGCTTTGTGTGTCATATCCATAAAATCATTGCCAAGACCAATGTCAAGGAACTTTTTTCATTATTACGTTTTTTTGTAAGAGTTTCATGGTTTCAGGTCTTGGTTAGGTCTGTACCATGTGGGGCTGTCCTGTCCATTGAAGGATGTTTAGCAGTATCCCCGGACTCTACTCACTAGATGCTGGTAGTTCCCTCTCTCTCAGGTGCAAGAACCAAAAGTGTCTCTCAGCATTGTCAACTATTCCCTGGGGGGCTAAACTGTGCCCAGTTGAGAATCATTGCTTTATCCCTTTGGATTCATGTAAGGTTTTTGAAAAAGGATATGAGCAAAAACAATTTTACTTTCTGTTGTTTAGGATTTGCAGACACTATTAAAGTTTTCCAACCTTGTCAAGCCCCAGACTTGTAGATATTCTATCCTTTTACCTCTTGCAAACCAGCCAGTCCTTGCCTGATCTCATCTCTCTTGTAATAACTTGCCAAAAAGTGGCAAGGAGCTGCAAATGCATAGTGATGTTCTGGCCTTTTTTTTTTTTTTTTCCTGCTTCCCTTAGAGTTGTTAGCATGATAAGCATATGATTTGTCTTCTAAATTATCACAGGAGACACTGTTACCAAAAGTTTTGCTGTGGCATAGCAAGAGTCACCAGATTTTTAGTGTCCTTTATTCTTGCCACCACATGGCTAAATCAATAGGACATTTTAGGCTTTTGTTATGGCAACACTCTACTTCTGATTATTAGTCTCTGTTACAGGTTTGAATGACAAGAAAAAAGAAGATTTTCTACAGAAGAAACAGCTAATGGAAAGGTCCAAGAGTAGGAACGTGCTTGGTCTATTTGAGGAAACAAAAGAAAGCCAGTGTGAATGGAATTGAGTGGAAAAGGGATGGAACAGTCTAAGATGAGATCATAGAGCTAAGCAGGACCCAGGTGTGTAGGGCTTTCCAGCCAGTGTAAGAAGTAAGGATTTGTTCCAGGAGCAAGGGGAAGCCATTGGAGTGTGTTAAGCGGAGAAAGAGAGAAAGTTGGGCCATTGTGGGTAGCATGGGAGAAATGGACTGTAGGGAAATGAACAGGAGCAAGGAGTCTTATAAGAGGTTCACATGAGATATGGTAGTTGCTTAGATAGAACTATAGTCAAAGAGATGGAAGAAAATGGGTGGGGATAGGAAGTTTTAAAGATAAAACTGGAAGCTCTCCTTGATAAATTGAATATTGGGTGTAATTAAAAAAGAGAGATCAAGGATAATTCCTGGATTTTGGCTTCAGTAATTGGGGGAATAGTGGTTTAATTTGTTCAGCTGGAAAGGACTCAATGGTAAAAACAAGAGTTCTATTTTTTTTGTTTTTTGGTCAAATTAAGTTTGAAATGCCATTAGTCAGTCACGTGGTTACATTAAGTGGCCTACTTGCTATACAATTCAAAATTTCCTGGAAGATATAAGGAATAGAAATTTTGACTTGAGAGTCATAAGCATTTGAGGATATTGAAAGCCATGGTCCTGAAAGAGGTCATTAATGGAGAGTGGAGAAGAGAAGGGAACTTCGCATAGGCTCTGGGGCTTACCAACATTTAGCATTTGAGGATAGGAAGTAGAACAGTAAAGGAAACTGACAAGGGGAAGAGAGAGGGGTAGAAAGGCCCAGAGAGACTGGATATCAGGGATGAGAGGTGAATCATATTTATGCTGCTGATTTCCAGTCCTTTCGCCAGTAGGAGTTTTGGATATATCCTTCCAGGAGGTATAAGCTGGTAGTTAGTACAAGAGGATTCATATACTTTAAAAATACTCAAATCCAAACAGGAAGATATAATACATTTTGCAACTTGCTTTCTTAACAGTATATCTTAAAGATCTTTCCATATTGGGGCGCCTGGGTGGCTCAGTCGTTGGGCGTCTGCCTTCGGCTCGGTTCGTGATCCCAGGGTCCTGGGATCGAGCCCCGCATCGGGCTCCCTGCTCCTCAGGAAGCCTGCTTCTCCCTCTCCCACTCTCCCTACTTGTGTTCCCTTTCTTGCTGTGTCTCTCTCTGTCAAATAAATAAATAAAATCCTAAAAAAAAAAGATCTTTCCATATTAACACACACACACTGACCTTTTCCATGACTTCATAGAATTTAAAATTTATCTTCAAAGTCTAAGCAACTCTCCAGTTTTCAGATGTGTTATAAAAGGATACTCTTTCCTCTCTCTCTCATACACACACACACACACACACACACACACACTAATAGTAATATAAAGAATAAGAAGCCACCCCAACCTGAAACATTCCAACTTGAATTAATGAATACTTGGAGCATCAGATTTGACCTTAATTTTGAGATTTAATAATTGGCAGAATGGAGAGTTATGGAATACCAGCAACAATGTTCTCAATCACTAGAAGAGAGAAATGTGGAAAAACAAGAGAAAATGTTCCCTTATGTAGATTTCATGCACTCAAAAGTAATAGAATTAAATGAATACCCTTTGACAATGCAGACGAATGGAGAGTTATTAAAACTATCCAATCATAACCCCTGGCTGCTGGAATTCTTGCTTCAATTAATAAAGCAGCTTACTTTGCTTTTATTGAGTTATAAGTAGAAAAATTCAACCTGTTGCCGTCTGAAAAAGTTAGTAACCGCGTGGGTGTAAAAAATTTCTTCTCTATATTTCTGAACAATTACGTTTCTTACCGCAATGAAGCAATGAGCCTGATTAAAAGACTAATCACTAAATTATTCATATTCATTTGTTAGATTGCTTGTAATTGTAAAACAGCTTTTTGTACCACAGAAATAGACTTTGTATGATAATAAGTATACAATTAGTCACCATAAACAAACTTATAACTTAAAACAGTAATGACTTTTGAGAGAAAAATTTCTCACACTTTTGTTCAGTAAATGATCATTGCATTTAGGCATCATTAATGAAGTGTTACCAATTCCCATTAATACAGTTGAGATGTCTTTTTTCTTTAATAGGTTTGTAAAATATGCCCAACTAATAAGCATTTTGTGGATGTTACAGACTTCAACAGTCCTGAAATGGCTGATTTCTATGACAAGTAAATGCTCTAATAGATGAGGAGAATTTAAGCTACCTAAAAAAAATTCACTGTTTTGGTGAAATAGGCTTCATTAATTTTTTTCAAGCTGTTAGCATCCACACCGAGGTCTGAGGGCCTGGGGAGGGAAGGAGCCTCAGGCCTGGGCAGCTATATCCTGTCTGTTCTTTTAACCTAAAGTTATGTTCCAAACCCACACGGAGGTCACTCTACAACTCGGGGGCTATATTTTTTCCTGGGAGGGCTCTCTTTCTGATCTGATGCACAGGCTCCATGGCCTCAGGCTCTCCCTTACTCTCATTTTTCTCCCATCTGGTCAAGTTTGTATGTGTTGTCAAGATCATTATCCTTAAAACATTTTTCCTTACACCCTCTTTGCCTTTCTTCTGCTGGTAGACATTTTTAAAGAGCAGATTCTTTATGATTCTTTCAGCGTGGGCTCAGTCTCTATTCACTGATGGTAGGCAAGAAGGATTCGTCTTAGGGTGTTTTTATTTTTCTCACGGATTGCCACACTGACCACCTGGTCCCTCAATGTCGGGTTAATAGTTTGTTTTATTTGTTTCTCAGAATTTTGTCTGCTTTCTTCAGCAGTTTCTTTCTGAGCATGTTGATTCCCGGCATTTTTTCACTTCGTTACAAATGGTTCTGGTTTAAGATAATATTTCTCAAAATGCAGGGTCTGAGTTTGGGACCCTTTCCTATTGGCAGTGCTGAGTGCTCATTGCTATTTTTGTTGTTTTTTTCATCTGGTTTGGGGGATGGGCTTCTTAAATTCTGTCCCAAACTACCAATTATCTAGGACATAAACCCCCAAGGGCAGGATCTTGTTTTATAATCCACTGTCTGCCTAGTTCCGGATTATTTTAGAATAACAAATGACTCTTTCACAAGGTACACTGAATGACAGGTTATATCAGGTATCCTCCGTCTATGGAAACTATATTCAGTTGAGTGGTGTGGACCTACTAGACTTAAAGCAGTGGGGTATGTATGTATGTTTCCATCACAACCATCAGCTCCTCCTCCAGGTGGACAGTCCTCCTTTCCGGTCCATGGTCTCTCCTCCCTCTCCCGCTTCCCACAGAAGGCTACTTCTAGACATCTGCACATCTCAGTAAGCACTGAGAATTGTAGGGGATGAAGTGCATTTTAGGCACTTGGTCTGATTCAAATGAATGCTCTATGCTAGATATTAAATACTTACATACAGCTCTAGAAGATATGGAAGAGATTTTAGAATATAAATATATTTTATGCAATATAAAATAATTATATAATATATAAGATTATATATATATATTTTATATAAATATAATTTTTCTCAACATGAACAGTTGTGTATGCATTGATGAAACCAGCAAGTATGTTGCCCACCTTCTGTATGCCCGGCCTTGAGTGCCCAATACAGTCATGACTGGGATAATCCCTGCCCTCAGAGGGCTCATGATCTAGTGAGAGAAGAAAGTAAATACAGATTATATACATTTGCAACATCGTTTCAAGGTATGGATGAAACCAATTCAAATCCTGCAGGATCCAGTCACTATTGATAATAGAGATGAAAGTTAAGGAAAGTCTTTTTTTAAAAGATAGATTTATTTATTTATTTATTTGAGAGCGAAAGACCGAGGTAGCGAGAGAGAGCACAGCGGGGAGGAGAAGGAGAAGCAGACTCTCTGCCAAGCAGGGAGCCCGATGCGGGGCTCGATCCCAGGACCCTGGGATCCTGACCTGAGCCGAAGGCAGACGCTTAACCGACTGAGCCACCCAGGCGCCCTGAAAGCTCAGAGAAGTCTTTACATTTTATTCCCCCGCAGATTGGAGGAAGAGGTTGGTGATTGTTTTTTAAAGCTTTTGAAATTTTGCCTGAAATTCAAATGAAAATTTTGCATAACATTTCTGGGCTTTAAAGAGGAAAAAAATATATTTGGCAACCTAAGGTATCTTTACTTAAGATAGGAATCTTTTCATGTTCCCTGAGTACACACTTAAAGTCAAAGATTCACACCAACTATTCAAATGCAAAACTCTCATTGAATCCGACAGCTTTCTCTTCTGCTTTTAGCTACTAGTTTATTTTCCCCTTGCTCTTTGAAAATGAATGCTGTATGAAAATTGCTAGGTATACTTGCTAAGGTGTAGGCATAAATGGTACCATCTGGTATTGTTAAATGCATTCTACCAAAATAGCCGTACCATAGAAGAAAGTTAACTGCTATTTGATTTACTAAACCAGGAAAACTTGCTGTGTTTATTTTAACCTGATATCTTTTCATGGCTGTATTTCCAATGTTTTGTTAAGATTTTTACAAGAGAAAATTAAAATTCTGTGTTGCTTTTTTTCTAGTAAGTGTGAGTTCTAGTTTATTAAGATCTATTTCTCATACATTCTTGAAAGAGCTAAGCAAATCCATGTATGTATCTTTTAACTTTATGGAATACGACATAAGGATAGGAATGCCAAGATTTCAGCATCTTTTAGATTTTCTTCTCTCTTTTTCTATTGATCCCTACTGTTCCAAAGCAGATTTCTTTCACATTTCCAAGGAAATGCCTAGAGCAATGCCATGTTCTCATTCTGGATGACAAAATAAGGTGGATGGTTTCACAATTTCTTTCACAAAACAAAACTCTTGCTATTAAGCCTCCTTATAGCAATAAATGTGTGGCCGACATCATTCATAAGCTTGGAGAATTTGAAACTAATTGAATCTACATGAAAGAAACAATATTTGAGTAATACATCAAAAAATAAAAAGTATACATTTTCCAAAAAAAAATATTTTTTTTTCAACTTACACATTTAAAGTAGAAGATAGAGGAATATGCATTGTTTTCCTTTCTGCCCTACCTCAGACCTAAATTCTATGATCGCTAACTGACCTTTTCAAACAAAATGAAGAATCAGCCTCCGGCTTCCCTAGGGGCAAGAACGATGAGTAGACTTGGCATTAGCATGTGCAGTGGCCTCGGAAGTAGACACAGCCCCGGCTGAAATTGTGGCTCGGACTTTCTCTTCATCTTGCAGAGTCTCCTCAGACTGATGTGTGAAAGAACTGGGCTTAGTCCCATGAATCCTGGCCAGAAACTCTAGGATTTTCATCTTGTTGGTTTCAGTGTGGGCTCTTGGGCCTCAAAGAAATTCCAATTGTGTAGGATCATTGTGGAACCACTTACTGTTACTCCAGGTACTTTTCCTTCATGAAATCTTTGGTGATGAGCACCCTGGGCTCCCCAAAGACAAAGTGCTTCCTCTCAGAATACATCCCCATCAATTTCAGAACTTCCTAGACTTCCCTTCAGTGACACAGCTGTCCTTCACGAAGATCATACCCAGGATAAGTATCAGGATGCTGGTCTCAGGCCCACCATTTTCAACATGCAGCACCCTACCATATGTGAGGCCCAATTTGATGAGGAGGTCATAGCAGAGGTTGGTGGGATCTATTTCCTTCACATCAAGGCCAAAGATCACCTCCATGTACTCAGAGGCTCTCATGACGATCTCAATAGAGATCGTCATGAGAGCCTTGACAATCTCAAGGCTCTCATGTCATCTCGTTGATGACAATCTTCAACATCTCTGCCTTTGTCATTGGTTCGTTCATTCGATACCTGAGCAGCATGAAGTTGACCAATGAATCTACTGCTCTCTTATCTGTGGGCACATTCTTGGGGTCTAGCCCAGACTGTGAAGTGCTATTTTAGTTCTTCTTCTTGGCTATTGGACCCCGCGCCTGATGTGCTTGATGAGGTGGCTGCGGTGGCATTGGAAGACGAATGGAAACTCTGAGGATTCTCTGGAGTACCAGTTACACCAACATCATATATATAATATACATATTATATATATCTACTATATAAACAGTATAGCAGCAGTGTCTATACTGAAGCCTCCTTGAGACTGCCAGGCTTTAGAAGGTGGGAGGAGAGACAGGTCTCCTCCAGAGCCTTGGAGACCCGTATACCCCTAGGTCTTACTGGGTCTCACTTCGGGTCTGAAGAGGTAGATCATGCAAGCACTGTGGACGCTTCTGAGGTAGAGGCGTGAGGTCTCTGGTGGATGGCAGTGAGCAGGAGTGTGGACGGGAAGGTGGGCAATGAAGAATCATGGCCAAATGTTAGTAATGATGCAGAGAAATGATCCACCCATACTTTGCTGGTGGTAATATAAAATGGAACAGCAACTCTGCTTTTTTACTATCAGTCATATCCCAGAAGAAGATGTCTTCTTGAGACTGAGTCAGTGCAGCTTGAATTTTTGGAATCTGATGAATGTAGATTTTCTTGGGGATATCGAAATATCCTAGAAGGCTCAGTTCTGTTGCGTATAAAATAAACTAAGTCTTCTTCAATTGTGAGGCATTCAAGAGCATAAAAGATAGATCATTAGTTTATTATAAAATGATATAACTCAAGAACAGCTAGGTGGAAGAGAGGGGGCGGGGGGGGAGGGTTGTGGAAGGGAGTGGGGGGTGCATGGAGCTTCCATGCCCTCCCCAGGTGTGCCACTCTCCCAAATCCCCACATGTTCACCAACCTGGAAGCTCTGCATTATTGTTTTTAAAACAAGTATTTTTTCATTCCATTGTCCATTCCTTTCCATTTGCTCATCCCACTTTCTGTGAGAAACAAGGTACTTCTTCCTCCTTAAATTGTTCTTTGTTCTTGGTAGCCTGCTTGGAACCAGGCTCTGCACCCATATTTTTACATGTATGATCTGGAACCTAATGGAATTAGAAACAGAAACATGTCAAAACAGTACTTTATCATTACCTGCCTTCTTCCAGTATCACTAGGGAGAAATGCAAAGATACAGATGTCCTATTTGTACATGGCAGCCCCTCAATGCTTTCTCTGAGAGTGGAGGAACAGTAATTCGAGGTCATCTACATGTTACCAGGGCAAACATTCTGGGTCTGTCTAAATCCTGTGAGGAAAGAGAGCTGCGTGCAATGCTACCTACACCTGTATCAGGTCCTGCAGATCTTTGCAGAACTGCAAACCTGTAGAAGGCTGCCCTGCACAGATTTCTTTCAGCTCCATATCTGGGTATCAGGAGAAATATGCAGGTAAGATAAACTCACAGCTCTGGTCACCAGCCCAGGGTTCTGCCTCTGATATTGGTATGAAGGGAATTCTTTCCTTCCTCCTTAATTTGTCAAGTAATTATTGCATAGCAAGCTTTAGTTGCAGGGGATGAAAGGGCAAGTTAGACCAGATGCAGTCCCTGCTCTCACGGAGGTTACAGTCTCGTAGAAAAGAACTAACATCAAATAATGACACAGATAAATGTGCACTTACAGCCTGAGTGAGTACAGTTCTGTGAGAGTGAGGAACTAAAGAATCCAACCTGGTTACTGGGGCAGGCAAGTCTTCCCTGAGCAGCAGTGTCTATACTGAAGTAATTTGGGGGAGGGGGCGGAGAGGAAGGATGGTTCTTGGGTGGGAGGAGAGCATGTATAAAGGCACTGTGCTTAGAGGGAGCAGGATGATTGAGGAACTGAAAGAAAGCAGCATGGTTGGGGTGTAGAGGGTCAGACAGAGTGTGGTGTGATGTGATCCTGGACAGACAGGGGCCAGACCGTATTGAGGTCTCATGGAAATAAGGATATCATTACAAGAGAAGTGGGAGGTCCCTGAAAGGATTTAAGCAAGGGGCTGGTGTGGAGAGAGGAAGTTGGGGTAAGGTGACATGCCCCCAAGTCCCTGGATTCCTTGTGGGTTTAGCCTCTGTAAATATTCTAACCTATTTTTTTCTTTTTCACATTATCCACATTAAAGAACAAAAACCAACCTAGCAAAGTTTAAGACCTATTTGGCTTTATTCAACAATTCCTGACTCGGGCAACATCCCATCTAACAAATAGAAGTGTGCTTCCAGGAGTCTACAAAATGGAAGGTGTTTATGGGCAGAAATGAGGTGGGACAAGGAAGTTATTAGCAAAAGAAAAGAAAAGATTGTTTCAGACAAGTTCACCTTCCCTTAGGGGAAAGGGCAGGAGGTCTAATCATGCAGATGTCTCCCAAGTGCTGATCAGGAAATTCCACACTGGTTGGTTTCAGATTCTGCCCCTGGGACAGGCTGAAACTGTAGTTAGGTTAGGGATTAAGTCGTTGGCACTTAGCAAGGGATTCCATTTTGAGCCTGTTGTTTTCTGTTTAACAATAGTCAAGCCTACTTTTATTTTCAAATAAATGGTAATGACTCTGAGTATATAAAGATAAATAATTCCTAAGTAGAGACCAAAAAGTCACTACTATTGAGAAAACAGAAAAATTTATTGAATTATTTTTCTTTTTAAATGATTTTATTTATTTATTTGACAGAGAGAGACACAGCGAGAGAGGGAACACAAACAAGGGGGGGTGGGAGAGGGAGAAGCGGGCTTCCCGCTGAGCAGGGAGCCCGATGCGGGGCTCGATCCCAGGACCCTGGGATCATGACCTGAGCCGAAGGCAGACGCTTAACCGACTGAGCCACCCAGGCGCCCCTTGAATTATTTTTCTAATGAAAATTTCTACTATACTATTTGCCTTGATCAGTCTGAAATTTTGCTCCTTTTAAGATGACAGATTGTATTCTTTTACTACCTACTCTATAAAACACTACTTTATTTTTTCATCTTTATACTACCTTTATTCTCAATGAGTGCCCCAATCTCTTTCATGTTCAGACAATCCAAACTCTTAGTAATTTTTATTTTTATTTTTAAATTTTACCTCCTTTCAGCCTTTATATGTCTGGATGAGAGAGGCCAGTTTTGCCGGAGTCCAGCTCCAGCCGGGGTGGGTCTCTCGTAGGAAAGGACGGCGTTGGCAAATGAGGAGACACAGACACAGGATCAGGTTGCAAGCATCTCCTCCTGACAGCCTCGGAGGAACTTTATTTATATGTTAGGATATTTTTGTTTTTCCATACTTTCGTAACATGTGATTATGGTTTTTTTTACAATTTATCGAGATAATCTTAGATCATTCTCTGGATTACAGACATAGCCTTCTTTCATTTTTCCTTTGTAATGATTAACATGACCTTTATTGATTTCTGCTTATTGACTTTCGCTAAAACTAAAAGAAAAGTATGCAAAGAGAAAGGTGCTAGACAGAGTGTGACCATCTTGTTATTTTGTTCTATAGAAACTAATTCTTCGTGGAATTAGTTTCATTATGATTGCTTAGATAGGCGTAACTAAGATGAGTAGTCACTTTATCATGAAACCCCAGAAATATTCCCACAATTATAAAGATTGCCATAAACAAAATGAAAGAGAATAGCAGGAGCCAGCTGTGGAGTCTCCTGTTTTTCAGGATCGTCCCCCATACTTGGACCTTGTCAAACAGCATGAGTAGCTTGGCTCGCGCCACAGTTTCTTTGAGGATATTACTCTGCAAATCCATTCACCCCTACTTAAGTCAAGTCTTCAAAGAAATGGAACTCCATTGCCAAATATTTACTTGTTCACCCTTCTCTGTCTTGGGTCTGTCTTAATTCACCTTTACTGTTTTGTGGCTTAAGGTCCAGATAGAAAGGTAGGTAAATTATCTGCAAGTGTTCTACACGTGGGGAGATGTATCAGGTAGAAGTTGTTGATTGCAAGCAACAGACTAATAAAACATGTATGTGTTAGAAGAATTTGCTCACCAGGTTTCAGAAGGCACAGAATCAGGGCTGTTTCCGGATCTCTGTAGCGGTCTTAGGAGTGTGCTGTGGAGACATTTTGCTTCATGTATTTGAGAGATGAATACGTTAACGTATTGTGGCAATGGCTTCATCTTAACATTTAAGTGTAAGTTAAAAGACCAAAAGGAGCCAAAAATCCAAATAAAAAAAGAACTTAACACACAGAAAAGAACCTACCACTCATATTTTTGGAAGGTAACTTGACTGTATATTTATAGCTAGGAAAATGATCATGTCCTCTGATCAGTAATCTTAATCTTATAAAATTAAAAAAAATGTTTGTTAGTTATTAAGCTTATACTTTTGGCAAATTTTCAGAATGCATTTAACTTTGACTTTCATTTGGAGAATACTTTCAGAAATTATGATTCTGTGGAATTGCGATTTTTTTTTTTTTTTTGGGGGGGGAATAAGAACCAAGTTTATTTGTTCATTTCTTGTGGTTGAAGTATTCCTCGATGACATCCTTCACCTGAGACTCTTTGCCATAGTCCGTAACCACCACACAACTGCAACCAACCACTTTACGGGGTTTTCCCTCTCTGTCAATTTTACAGAGGCCTACCCATTCCCCTAGTTTCTTGTCATCAACTTTGATTAGGTTGATTTGGTGTTCAGCACAAAGGGCCTCCACCAACTTGACATACATAGGCTCATCACAGTTGGATGCAAGCACACAAAGACGGGCTTGGCGCTTGTCTAAGGCTTTGGCAGCTTCGTGAATTCCACGTGCTAGGCCATCGTGGACGAGGGCGGTCTTCAGCACCTCTTGTAAAGCAGTATTAACGTCCATTACACCTCTGGCAGCAATGCCTTTCTCCGCCTGGCAGTGGATTACGAGTGTAGCCGAAGTCTTGACTGCGCGCGACCTTCTGCCTGCGCGCGACCTTCTGCCCCCGCGCAACTCGTTGGCGGCAGGGAGAGAGCTGGAATTGCAAATTTAATCAGTATTTCAGAATATTTCTTGGATAGCTTTGTGCCTGCCCACGAGATTTAACACTCTCAATCAAATCTGTGACTTAGAGTTGCAGCAATACCTAAAGATGTACAGTCCGAGTCAGTGACTTAGGCAGAAAACCTTAATTCACAAAGGGCTGCGTTAAAGCCAGTTCCCTGAATCTGAGACTCACAGACATACCTCTGCCTTCAGCTGAGTGCACTTTAAACTTGGAATTGGAATCAGACTTAGCACCACGTCTTGTGAAGTGAAAGGTCAGCTATTTAATGGTATAGTTTTAATTAAATGATAATGGCTCTTTGTGTTCTATAAAAAGAAAGTAAGCAAGTTCCAAAATGGAAGACTGAGTAACTAATTCTAATGGGGAGATCAGACTTAGGAACACAGACAGCAAAGTTCTTATTAATTACTTTTTTTAATGAAAATTTATTTTGTTCCATTGGCCTCTGCATTAACTTTTATAATGGAGTGTATTTCCTATATTTATGTTAGGATTTTAATTACAGCAAATGTTGCTGAGTCATCTTACCCAGAATGTGGAAGACAGAACAGGAATACTGAAGACATATTGCTATTGGAAGTTAAGATAAACTGTAGTGATCATGAAAACTTGCTTTTCAGTATTCACTATTTTAGAAACAAATTTTTAAGTTAGATATCATATTAATTCAAAGTTATTTTTCCTTCAATATTGGCCATTTCCATCTCAAAACTGACAATGCTTCTCATTTCTGTAGATAGGGTTATAAATGTTCATTATTCAGTTTATGGTTACTATGGTTAATTTAAATCATAGGGACCAGAGCGACTTTGTGAAGATTCTCATGAAAGCAAAAGTAAAGACTGAGTCATCAGCAAAGCTAATGTGCACGGGAAAGGCGGATGCACTGTG
This sequence comes from Neomonachus schauinslandi, assembly GCF_002201575.2. NCBI lineage: Eukaryota > Metazoa > Chordata > Mammalia > Carnivora > Phocidae > Neomonachus > Neomonachus schauinslandi. The sequence goes on from NC_058414.1 coordinate 69,541,230, forward strand.
TGAGTCTGTGTGAGCCAGTGCTGGCTGCTTCCCTCTTTTCAACGTTGATCTACCGACTGCCTCCCTTTACTTCTCAATTTCACCTTATATAAAAACTTCAAATCTGCCTTTTAGCCAAATTACTCTCTTGAAAATGTTCTGAGAAATCCAATGATTTTCTAATTGCTAGTGCCATGGATTTTTAATATATTTTTAACTGCAGTTTAACATAACATGTTGAAAAATGCACAGATCATAACTGTACATCTCAATGAATCCTCTCCTCTAAAGAGGCAACCACTGTCCTTCCCTTTATGGTTTAGTTTTGCCTGAGTTTTGAACTTTATGTAAACATAATCACACAGTTCTCTCTTTCTGGCTTCTTTGTTCCACACTGTATTTTTAAAGTTCTTCTAAATTGTTAGATGGAGGTATTTATTTTCATTTCTGTACAGTGTTCTATTACAGAATATATCATAATTTATCCATTTTACTGGCAATTTGAGTTATAGCCAAGTTTTGGTCATTTTGAATGCTTCCGTGGACACTTTGGCACGCATATTTCTTTTGAGTTATATATTTAGGGATGGACTGCTATTCCATAGGATGAATATTCCAACTTTCGTAGATGATGCCAAAAATTTTCTCAAAGTGGTGATCATAATTTAATTCCTCCACCAATAATGTATGAGGCTTTTCATTACACAAACATGTTATTTTGAGTCTTGAATTTAGCTGTTTTGGTAGGTGGTTAGTGCTATCTCATTGCATTTTTTATTTGCGTTTCCTGGATTACTGATAAAATTTGTCACTTTTCACAAGTCTGTTGTTTGGATTTCTTCTTTTGTGCAGTACTGGTTCAGGGCTCTTGCTCATTTTTTTTTTTGTTTTTAATGCATTGTTTTTTCTTACTGATTTGTAGTTTTATGTATACACATATCTCCTCTCGGTCTGTGGCTTGACTTTTTACTGTTTTAACTGTGTCTTTTGATGAACATACATTTTTAATTTCAATCAAATCAAATTTGTCAGTTTTTTCTTTTACTGTTACTGTTAAGTGTGCGGGTCTGCCTTGTGTGAATAGAGGTCTCAGTTCTTGGATTCCCCACGAAAAGATTTAAGTGAGGATCTGCAATCAGATAAAGACAGCCAGAAGGAAAGTAGCAAGCACAAAGCAGTTTATTAAAGCAAAAGTACACTCTCCAGGTGGGAGAACAAGCAGGTTTGCCAGGTGGAACCAGCCCCTAGGTTGTTTTGGGATTGGATGTTATTGCATCTTTCTGAGCTGGGAGGAGCTGGGAGGTACAGTGGGGTGGTCTCTTATGGAGGCTGCTTCCACCCATTGTCAGCCATTGACAAAGTTTGTATTGCAATTGTCATGGCCGCTGTACATCTCAATGAAGCCCCCTTTCTCAAATGTATTGAGAGATGTAAAGCCCTCCTAACGCAAATGTATTATAATGAGTCTAAGGGTTACCTGGGCAGAGGTAGAAGGGGAGAGCACATGCTCTGCTCCTATGGCTCTTGGTCTGTCAGCCCTAAGGTCTTGGAAGCCACAGGGTGGGGATGTTGTGCCCCTGGGGTTCTGTTTATCACCAGCCTTGCCTCCAGCTCAGGTCTCTATCATTTCCCTTGGAGAACTTGGGACTCTGCCTCCCGTGTTCCTTCCACTGCTCACAGCTAGCTTCTACCTAACATCAGTACTTTTTACATTTTCTCATCCTGAAGGCATGAGAGTATTTCCTATATCGTCTCCTAAATGTTTTACTGATTTCTCCTTTAGAAATCACTTTTGGACATTGTAGAATTAGAGATCAAGTCAAACAAGGCTTGTAGGGGTGTTGTCTAGGAAAAGTGGAGATCTTCAGTTTGATATAAATGGTTCCAAATCAAGGGCTCAAACAGTTTTTACTGGAAAAAAAAATTATAGTCTCAGGTTCAGAAGAAGGGAAATATAAATAGCATTTTTCGGGACAATGATGATTGTTCATCCTGCCATCGGTGGGCTTTGTGATTTGCCACTAATCGGATTGCAGTTTCCTGAGTGTGCTAAGCAATGAATTGCTTTGGGATGTGAGGAATGAAAGCCCAGCTTCCCTGAAGACCATCAGGTGGAGCAGCGTACCTCATTTTGAGGAAGGGCTTTGAAATCCTTCCTTGTAGGAACAGCAGTACATTTCAGCTAAAAGAAATAGATGTTTGGAGAAATCATAGTGCTGTTTTTTCCATAGTTGGATTTTTATCTGAATTCTGGTGTGTTTGTTACTGAATAGAAAATAAAATATGAGCCATTTAACTGAAAGAAAAAAGTATCAAGGAAATCAGCTTCATAATTACTTAAAATGGTATCTATTCTACAATTGTTCCTTTTTAAAAAAAAAAAATAACTCCTATCTTACACTTCCCAATTAGCAGTATTTTCATGGAGTAGCTAACAAGTGAAATAAAACTATAGATATGGAGACAAATATACTGGTTCCTCTTGCCTTGTTAAATTGGTTTCCAAACAAAATGGTTTCGGTACTCTTAGTTGAAGAAATTATTAATGATGAGAGTAGTTGGGATTTCTGGAAAGGGGCAAGACTTGAATTGAGTCATGAATACGTATGATTTTAGTCATTTGAAAGGACTTGAGTGAAGGAATCACAGCAATGTGAATGGCATGGATTGGGCTAGATCCTTGTTGGGTGGGAGATAGCAGGAGAGTTTTTGAATTTAAGTGAGGCCTGATTTGGAAGGCGTTGAAAAGGAGGCAGAGGTGTGTGCGTTTGATGTGTCCGGAAATGTGGGAAACTGTTGGAGGAATTGAAGAGTGATGAAAAGCACGTTCCAGAAGGGCTGACTGTATGGTGGTGATTCTGTGGAGGGCCGGCCAGCTGAGGGTCTAAATGGTTAGGTAGAATGGGCAGGTGCTTTCGAATCAGAAAAGCCTAGCTGTGCTCCGTGCTGTACCAGCTAGCCTCTCTGAGCCTCCATCTTCTTATGTTAGTCAGTAATCATTTGCTGGCAAGTGACTGAATCTCAATTCAGTCTAGGCTTAAAAACAAAATCTATTGGACAATTACTGGATTGACTGCCAAAGCGGAGGGACTGCGGAACAGCCAAGCCTGGGGAAAACATAAAGTGAGGCAGCCGGGGGGCACTCAGGAAATGGAGCTAGAGATTTCTCTTTTCCTCTGTGGGGAACGGCAGGGTACAGGGTAGCTTTCACTTTTCGCACAACCACAGTACTGGAGGGGGCTACTGGTCACTGCGTGCTCACTCTCTCTTCCCAGTTTCTCTAACAGAGAGAAAGGACTCTTTTCTTGGCTAGAGTGATTAAATTCTGAGAGAAGAATTTATGACCTAGCTTAGGATCTTAGGCAGGTTCCTCAACCTCTCTGTGCCTCCGTCGCCTCATCTGATAAATGAGAAAAGTACTGGGACCTGTCATAGGGTTGTTGTGAGGATGAAATGCCTTCAAACGTTTACAACATTGGGAATGGTTGCCAGCACGAAACTGCTGTGGTGGTGGTGTCACTGCTGTTAGGGACGCCCTGGACCATCCCTGTGCCCAGAGTGTGTGGTTTCATGGTTGACCCCAACGTGCCTGGGAGGAGGGGGAAGGGCACTGTCATCCATACCATGAAATTGGGTGGGGAAGGGGCAATGCCCCACAGAATGGTGAGGGGAAGCCAAGGGCTGCCAGGCAGACAAAAATAACAGCTTTCCTCCATTTCTCATTTGTAAAAGCTTTGCAACTGAGGTGCAGTGCTACTGTTGAGAATTAATAAAAATGTATGTGAAGTGCCTGTCACACGGCAAGTCTGTAAGATACGTTTGCGCTAGACAACTGCACATGAATAAAACCAGGGCCTGGGCTGGATACCAGTAAGGGGAAGTAATGGAATGAATATTGGAAGGAAAATCTGATGGACTTGGATTGGTGTGTGGATTGTGTTGATGGTGGACGGGGGCGATCACTTCAGCTGTTTTGCCTTTTGGCTGTGCCTTATGACAAAGAGCAGTTGTATACACAGACGTTCCCATTAAAAATATGGGTTTTGGGGGCACCTGGGTGGCTCGGTCAGTTAAGCGTCTGCCTTTGGCATAGGTCATGATCCTGGAGTCCTGGGATGGAGTCCCAGTCAGATTCCCTGCTCAGTGGGGAGTCTGCTTGTCCCTCTCCCTCTGCCTCTCCCCTCACTTGTTCTCTCTCTCTTAAATAAGTAAATAAAATCTTAATACAAACAAACAAACTATGAGTTTTGTTAGTTCCTCCCGTGGGTGGGAGGGTTGCTCAGAGGGTGGGAGGTGTATCTTGCAGTCTCTGCAGCTTGGTGCTATTCAGTCCATGCTAATAGAGATGAAGGTCTCAGCATCCTGCAGGTCCTCTAGGACCCTGGGTTATGCTTCCTTCAAACAGAAAGAGTGACGTCTTCAGTCATCAGTCCCAGCAGAGAAAGCAGTGTGCATGGCTGGCGAGAGAGATATTGCTAATTTGTGGCAGAGGAGTCTCCCTTTCTATGAGGCTAAGAGGGTATTGTGGCTCTTACCAGTGCTACCGGATGATCCGGTCATTTACTCCTTTCTTCATACTAACGTTCACATTATTCAAAATCCAAACCAACATTTATAGCATCATATTACATTGTTCGTAATTTTGGGCTATAGGCTTCCACTGATTAAATTACTACTGTAGTGGTCGTTTTTTTTTTTTTTTAATCCATTATATGGTGAATTGAAAAGGAGAATCAGATGTAAAAGAGATCATCTCAGACCTTCCCCAGGCTCCGAAATGAGAGAGAGGCATGAGTCAGGGATAATTCCAGGTTTTTAAAGCTTCAGCTAAGAGGTGGGAAAATACGTTTTCATTTCAAACTCTTTGGAATGTTCAAGTAAACACACCCTCAAAGATCTTTTTGTGTATGATGTCCTCAAAATGAGGACGAAAAACTACAAATTCCAGCAAAACAGCATTGTGACATTGCTCTGAAAAGATTTTGTGAAAGGAGTTGTGTAAAGATTTGATCGACATAGATTATCCCTGCAGGAAAGAAAAAGCCTGGGAAGAGAAAGAGGCAGAGAAAATGGAACTTCTGATTTGTCCTACAAGTGCATAGCAGACCAGAGGGGTTCAAAGAGAGGAGATTGGGAACAAAACGCGGAAGGTAAAATGCAGGGGGTAGAAAGAGAGTCTGCAGAGGGCTCTGTAAAACAGGAGGTTCTGAGATCTCTTTGCCTCCAGATGATACTCTCCAATGCGTAGAAAAGCGTGAGAGGGGTTCTTATTTCAGAGTGGTTTATTTGACCTCCTGTTTGGTGCTTATGACATTCATTGACCAGAGCTTCACCTAACTTTTATTATTTCTTACGATCTTCATCATTCCTGGGGCTGCCATATGTACACCCGCCCCTGCAACACACACACCTGTGTCTGTGTGTATAAATGTTATAATTGTGTTAGAGAAGAAACAAAGCAGTGCTGGTCACACGCATTTGTGGTGTGTGCTTATGAAACATATACCTCATTCACTCCTATATCAGTTTCATGTTCACTTTATTATTAATACATCAGTTCACTTTGTACTCTGAGTCTTCTAAATTAGCTAATTGTATTGATCAAATGAATTCATAATCACCAGTCACCGTCCTAATTAATTAATAGCAGCAGGAGCAGTAACAATTTTCTGCCTCTCTAGTGTTTTACAGTTTACAGAGTGCTCTCGCAGATTTATCTTATTTGATAAATGAGCTTGCAGTGCGTGTTGCATCCATTCAACCAGCCCGTTAGGCAGACAAAAATGCCCTCTTTAAGTGAGGGTATCTCTTTTCTCACAACCACAGAGAATGACCTCTGTTCCAAGGCCTATTTCAATAAATGACATGGAGATTTTAGTTATAAATACAGACTAGCTGAAACCAGGAATCTCAGATAAAGATTTATTTCTAGAAATACATATACATTTCCCTAGAATCAGGAAGTAACCAAATTTGACACAGAGAATGTACATAGAATTGAATATAAATTTATAGATATCTGTACCCAGCCCTCCGCTCCTACTTTATAGGGCTTTCTTCCTTTAACATGAATGGCATGGGGCAGTCATTTTTGCTTTCACATGGTAATGGCCAGTATCCCTATTCCACACATGGACCAGCAGCCCCATCCCTTCCCACTTTCCTAGAGATTTGGGGCCCTCCTCCTCATCTCTTGTTTTGAGTTCCTGCTTACACCAAGCTCTTGATCTCTGTGTCTTGCCTTCTGCAGCTGGTCTCTTCTTTCTGCCCCACATCAACACAAATATGGAACAGTCTGCTTCTCTGCAATCCCACAAAGTTATGCGAACACAAGTCTCTTGCAGTTAGTAGGGTAGTATGGCAGGTTTGGGGACATGGAGGATCTAAGAGGCAAAGGGCAAGGCATCATATCACAGCACAGCAAACAAGACACAAGAGTAATCCTTCTCAAACCTGGTTTATAAGTGGATCACTTGGAGATCTTGTTAAAATACGGATTTGGATCCCGTGCGACTGGGGTGGGGCTTGAGATTTTGCATTTTTTTTTTTAAGTAGGCTCTGTGCCCAGCTTGGAGCCCAGTATGGGACTTGAACTCATGACCCTTAGGTCAAGACCTGAGCTGAGATCAAGAGTCAGACACGTAACGGACGGAGCCACCCAGGCATCCCAAGATTTTGCATCTCTGATAAGCTCCAGGTGCTGCTGCGGCTGCTAGGATAAGAACTCTGCATTTAGAAACTCTGGCGTGCAGCAATCTAACTCTGCTTATCTTATTTTCATTCTCTGCTACGTTGGCATTAAGAACAGGCATCCTGCTAGCATTAAGAAAAAAATTGTTTTATAAGTGTATGAGGAAAGGAACTATTTTACTCCATAGAGTTCTGATTTAGGTAAAAAAAAAAATAGTCTCTATTTTCCTCACCTTTAACTGCTGACCTACCCATCATAGCTCTAGCTACTTGAAGGTTCTATTTAACTAGAGTATAAAACCAATATGCATGATAACGAGTCGTCCCCAAACAATATAAAAGAATTGACCTTGATCGAATCAGGAACTCACCAATAGTGAGCTTTGAGTGGTTGGTATTGCCAACTCTAAGCATAACCCCGTAGGGGCAGGAATTACATGAAAGGAAAAAGCTCTAGATTAGTGTCATGGTTAAGGGTAGGGGCTGGAGCCAGAGTGCGAGGGTTAGAATCTTAGCTGCCCTGATTAGTAGCTCTGTGGCCTTGGCAGAGCCACTCCATACAGCCGTGGAGGGTGTATAATGGTGCCCACTGGAGTTGGGTGGTATACAACTTGCAAGTATATGTATAGCCCTGGACCTTGGGCACCTCTTGAAATTATTCTCTGTCTCTTTTTCCTTATTTGTAAATGGAGGCAATAAATACCAACTTCCTAGAATTGGGGAAAGTTTTACATGACTTCATACTTACTAAGTGTTGAGGACAGAGGCTGGCCTATGGTAAACATTCAGTAAATTCCATGTTGCCATTAATTTTCTTTACGATGTAGGCAAAAGGGCAGTAGGGATTTCCATGAAACAGGAATTTTTTTGTGGCTTTTGAAAGACGTAGGAAATCAAGATTAGAGAGAAAAGAATATTTGATGTATGTCCTTATTATTAATACAACTCTACTGAGAATTAATAAAACAAAATACTTAGACAATTAATAATTTTGACCCCAAATATCCAGCTTCAAGCCTCTTATGTCAGAATGAGGGACAGTCTGTTTGCCTAGGAAGAAATCAGGTCAGGATCAAGAACAGTATAGAAGTAGCTAAAGGAGAGAGATGTGGGAAGGCTTTCATTCAACATTATTTGACAAGTATTTATTGAACACAAATGATAGGTGCCAGAGATAGAGTGAGGAATGAGATTACAAGGTCTTGCCCTCCGAAACTGATTTATCATTCAGCCAGAAAGGGAGACAGGAAAATAAGCAATTACAGTGTGATGAGTGCTGTAACAGGAAGGACAGGGTGATTGAGGGCAAGCATTTTCTGTTTCAGCCTAGGATTTGCTGTGTTTTTCTGAAAAATTTGAAGGGATATGTTTAAAAACATTTTAATGGTAACAATTGAAAGGGAGGTAAATTGTGACTATAGAATACCCTCATCCTAAGGTTTCCCATGGGTCATGCTCCCCGGGAGCATGTGACTGCCCAGGCCTGCCCTCCATGCTCACACCCTTGGCGTTCCTTCACCTCCCACATGTTAAGGATCAGGTTGGGAAGAGGGTACGTGTGATAATTTCCTGTTGCAGGGAAAGGTAGTTTGGGTTAACTTGGTGAGGGTCCTGTCAAAGTAATAGACTATTTGTTCTCTATCAGTGAGATCCCAGAGAAGACAGGGAAATGACCAGAGGTTCCTGAAGAAACTCAGCCAACTAGCTTCACTCTTAGACTTTGTCCTCTTGTTCCTTCACCCTTGGACCAGGTCTTTGCATTTTACTTTTTGCTCCAGAACTCAGGTTGACTATCTCTGGTGCAGGAAGGGATACCCTATGACTTCCCTCTCCACCTCAGCCAGGCTCCCCATCCCATTCTTGAGTAGACTGTTACCCCTACTTGACTCATATCAGCCTCATTTCAGTTAGAAAAGCTTTCACAGCACTATGACTTAAGACCCCGCCCACAGATTCTCTTAAGTGTTGATCTGTGCATCAGTCATACAAAGAACATTTTCTGTAGCTTTTAAGGAACCAGTACTGAGACTGCATCTATTACAGGCATATCCCAGAGATGTTGCAGGTTTAGTTCCAGACCACTGCAATAAAGTGAATATCACAATAAAGTGAGTTGAATGAAATTTTTGGTTTCCCACTGCATAAAAAAGTAAAAAATGTGCAATAACATCATGTCTAAGAAAATGTATTAGTCTTAATGTAAAATACTTTATTGCTAAAAAATACTAACCATTTGAGCTTTCAGTAGGTCATAAACTTTTTACCGGTGGGGGGGTCTTCCCTCAGGTTGATGGCTGCTGACTCATCAGGGTGGTGGTTGCTGAAGGTTGGGATGGCTGTGGCAATTCCTTAAAATAAGACAATATGAAGTTTGCTTCATTGACTGACTCTTACACGAGTAATTTCTCTATAGCCTGCAATGCTGTTTGATAGCATTTTACCCACAGAAGAACTTCTTTCAAAATTGGGATCTCCTCACAGCCTACTGCTGCTTTGTCAACCAAGTTCATGTAGTATTCTAAATCCTTTGTTGTCATTTCAACAATCTTCACAGCATCTTCACCAGGAGTAGATTCCATCTCAAGAGACCACTTTCCTTGCTCATCCATAAGAAGCCACTCCTCATCCGTTAAAGTGTTATCGTGAGATTGCGGCAAGTTAGTCCTATGTTCAGGCTCCACTTCTTGTTCTGGTTCTCTTGCTATTTCTACCACATCTGCAGTCAGAACACACAGAACATTTATCGATTGAGTTTGCCATTTTATAGGAACATGGTTCATGGTACCTCAAAACAATTACAAGAGTAACATCAAAGATCACTGATCACAGATCACCATAACAAATACAATAATAATGAAAAAGTTTGAAATACTGGGAGAATTACCAAAATGTGACCCAGAGACATGAAGTGACCAAATGCTGTTGGAAAAATGGCGTCGATAGACTTGCATGATGGAGGTTTGCCACAAACCTTCAAATGCAATATCTGTAAAAAAACAGTATCTGAGAAGTGCAGTAAAGTGGAATGCAATAGAACGAGGCATGCCTGGACATTACTCAGTAAAGATCAGTGTGATTTCTTCCAGAATGTACTGCCAGGCAGGTGATGGTCCTGGAAGGAGTGATAGAGAATCACAGCTCTGAAGCCACCTGCCTCAGCTGCAAGGAAGCTCAGAGCTAAATTTAGTACTCAGGCAGAGGATTATATCACCCTCACTTTCCTTTTTCCCTATTAATTTAAATCTCTGTCTTAATTTAACCTCCCTGTGTATATATGTATGTGCCTTTTCTATAAGAAGACAGGATTCCATGATGGTAATAGGAAAGTTGTAAATTATACATGTATTTTAAAAATAGTAATATATTTGATAATGTCTCTACCATTTTTCAAGTCACTCAGGCCCAAATCTTGCAATCCTCTCCCCTCCCTTCATTCCCTAAAACTATGTCGCATCAATTTTTTTCTCTCGCAAATCCTGAGAGCCGATTTTTCCTCTATCACCACCACCCCCACTGAAGTTCAGGCTCTCACTACGTTATGCTTAGATTATTCTGCCATCCTCCTGTCACACTCTGAAGTATGTCACCTTAAGTCAAGCCTCAGTATCCACATTCCGTAAGTGCTGCCTTCATCAGGCCACTCCTATGCTCACAAACTTAAACTGATTCTCAGTTTCTTTGCTAAGTTTTATTTTCATTGCCAGGTCCTTGGGCCATCGTTGTGTGCCTGTCTGACCTTTCTTCCTTTAACCTCTATTATCCAAACTCCATTCTTGTCTAGCTTGTTTCTTCACTGCCGGATGCCCGTCTCCCAACCTTTGCTCATGCGTCTCTAACCAAGAATGCTTTCCTTCTCCTCTCCCCTCCTCAGCTGAGATGCCTTTTTCCTTTTTTAAGTATTATTTAACAAGTGACATCAGAGTTTGTCTGAGGGAGAGAATCATCTTTGTTTAGGGAACATGTAAGAACAAAACTTTGATAAGCTGGTTGGGTGAAAAATGGGACCTTAAGGGCATGGGTCAGTAGTGGCTAAGGCAGAAAAATGCTTGCTGGCTCTGCATGAGAGACAGAATGGGAAGGGGAGAGAGCAGTTGTTGGGGGTGGGGGTGGCGGCAAGCAGAGGAGAGTAAGGGGTGGTGGTGGCAAGCAACAGGTGGAATGCTTTAAGAACAGGGAAGTTTGATTTTCACTTTGAAATTACTTTCTTTGCTCTAATGGAAGCCCCCTCTTCCATTTTCCCCAAACTTCACTTTCATTTGCTCTCTGCGCACAAGCCTAGTATGAGGGTTTCCTGATAGAAACCACAGAAACGGGTTGTTTCATGTGTGATTCAATGTAGCATAGAACAAGGGTTTTCTCTTGAGCTAGATTTCAAGCTCATGGAAGGCAGGAGTTACAATGTATTTCCCTTCAGAATTCTCCACAGGGCCAAGCACAAAGCTGGGCAGTCACATACCCAGTTTACCAATGATGAAAGTAGGAAAGTTGTACTACTTGAAGTAGATAGGATGAGCAATTCTCAGGTACATTTACAACTGGCACAGTGGTTAACATACCCACTTGTAAGAGGAAAGTCAAATGTTGTAAAACCTGTTTTTTTAGGAAGTGAGTGTAAATATTCTCATTTATAGCAGAGGTTGGCAAACTTTTTCTGTAAAGGGCCAGATAAAAAATATTTTTGGGGGCACCCGGGTGGCTCAGTCATTAAGCGTCTGCCTTCAGATCGGGTCATGATCCTGGGATCGAGCCATACATCGGCTCCCAGCTTTTCCCTCTCCCACTCCCCCTGCTTGTGTTCCCTCTCTCGCTATCTCTCTTTCTGTCAAATAAATAAATAAAATCTTTAAAAAATATATTTTTGGCTTTCTTGGCAATAATGTCTTTGTCATAGCTACTCAACTTCACCCTTGTAATGTGAAAGCAGTCATACACAACAGGTAAAGAAATGACCATGGATGTGTTTCAATAAAACTTTATGGACACTGAAATCTGAATTTCACATACCTTTCATGTCTATGAAATATTGTTCTTCTTTTGATACTTTACAACAACTTAAAAAATGTAAAAACCATTCTTCATTGGTGGGCTGTATAAAAACTGGTAGTGGGCAGGGCCTTGGTGGGTAAACCCTAATTTAGAGAATCTATCTTGCTTACTTAGGTACTTAACGAAGTAAGCTTTTATTTTTAAAAATCTACATTCCGGGAATTCCATGCATAATTTTGTTTGAAAATAAAGTTTCCCTGCTTTATACAAAGTTTGAGAGCTCTTGGTAATGATTTTAGACCACCATCAAATGGTTTTATTTCCCTTGAGCCATTATCAAAACTATGAAGTGTGCATCAGCACTAGCAACTGTAAATGACTCAGACACATGGGTCGAGAGAGAACACATACAGGGTATGAATACCCAGGCATTTGTATATCAGAGGGCTAAATCACAGAGACTGGGTTTTTTTTTCCCAAATCTGTAGAACAGTTGGAGACTGTGTCAATTAACTACTTAAATGTATGCCCATTTGCATCTTAGCCGGTGTTGGAGGACTTAAAATCTGTCTACATTAAATTTGTGCAACATCCCTGAGCTTGGTGTCTGGTAGCTTTAGGAATATTATGTAAGTTTTTAAGCCAAAATTCAAAAGAATATTTTGGCTTCAGACTGAAAATAATGCAAGGTTGTTGTTTCCTTATAGAAAATCCTAAAGTTAGGGCTTAACTTGCCTAGGGAAGAAATTCATAATTCAGTAGACCCTGTTAGTTTTCCTGAAGCCCAGAAAAGCTTGAGTTTAACTCATATACTTACACCCATCAAACTTTTATTTTTCTTTTCTCCTACTGGGGTCATTTAGCTCTAAAATCTCATTAACCATTTTCATAATGATATCACAATATACTGCAGGGATTATTGTAAACATTAAAAAAACTCATTCTGATCATTCATTTTACATTGATTATACTCCTGACTCACCATGGTTACAACACATTCTGTTCTAAATTTGTCCAAAAGGCCTAGAGAAAAACTGAAGATGGAAAAAGATAATGATACCAGGAAAGTGAAAATACACTTCAGTAAACCCCTGGAAAAGAGGCATAGATATTATCACACCAAATTAATGCAAATGTACTAGGTCCCTCAAGAGAACTAAAGATGACATGATTCATAACCTGATTGCCTCCTGGTGTATATCAATATGATTTCCCTTCTTATTGCTATAGTGAATTGTATTTGGAAAAGATAACAATTTCATCTAGTTTAATGGTTTTTCTTTCTATTATGAGTAACATTTAATCTTTTTGTGTTAAATAAAAATGAGTGCAGTTCATAGCACATTTAAGTTAACCAAAACAGTAAAGAAAATTTGAGGAAAGAAAGGAAACAGTTATATTTCTCTTATTAAAACTGTCATTCTTCTAGATTCTTATGGTCCCTAGATGTTCCTCACACTATCACAGTGGTAAAACTATCAGAAAAATGTACTTTATCTTCTAGCAGTATGCATTCAGATCTAGGTGCGTATGTATAAAGTTGAGAATAAATGTTAATTAGAAAAGTTGTGTTTGATTTTCAAGCCATTAGAACCAATACTGACAAAAGAAGGAAATGTAGTTTTTCAACTAGAAGCAAAGTTACCAGAAGGACAGGCAGAAACCAGACAAGTTTGGGCCCCCACTGTGTGTATAGGTGATGGATAATTAGTGTCAGTTCAGTTGTGAAAATCCAAACTGCTTTGTTAATAAGTAAAATTATAATGTGATGGTTGACTTTTTCATCTTTTTCAAGCAGTTAATTTTACTTAGCTACAACCTGTGTAACACAGTGATTGGAAGTGTAAGGTTATGAATGATCATAAATCAAAGAGAGGGAGAAAGACGAGAGAAAAGAAAGTGTCTGATGTTGGCCCCTGGGAATGGTTGGATAATCTTTTCCCCCCAGTGTCGAGTTTTGAAGCTTCCAGTGACTATAAAATTCACTCAGTTGAAGAGGATGAAAATCAATTTTCATTTTACAAGCTTGTCAGGCAGATTACCAAGTAGCTTGGGGGATTGTTTGTTTGTATTTATGTTTTCAGTCAACACTAGAATTAATTTTAATTGTGCATAATTATATTTAAGAGGTTTTATTTTTTTAAGAGGTTTTAAATATTAAAGCCACAGTGCAATGCTTCTGATTACTTTCTTCCCAGTCTCTACCCAGAGCCCTAAGTGGGACATGTGGGGAAAATAAATGTTTTAAATGTTAAAAATTATTTTAGAAATTCTTTTTTAGTTATTTCTCTATTCAGTCATAGTTAAGACAGGGATCAACAAATTGTGACTCATGGGTCAGATTAGGTCAGCCACCTGTTTTTGTAAGGCCCATGAGCTAAGTATGCTTTTATATTTTTAAATGGTTGAAAGTAATAAAAAGAAGAATAAGATTATCCCAACATTTTTCACTTGAAGATAATATGAAATTCAAATGTTGTGTTCATACTAAAGTTTATTAGAACATGGTCATGCTAATTCATTAACAAATTGTCTTTTGCTGCTTTTGCACTATAACAGTGAGTTAAGTGGTTGAAACAGAGACCTGAGATCCACAAAGCTTAAAATATTTATTATCTGGCTCTGTAGAGAAGGTTTGCCAACCTCTACTCTAGGGTAGTCTTGTCCACAAACTGTGCATATAATTTAAAGAAAGGACAAAGGAAAGAAAAAACCCAGCTATTGACTGATAACAACGAACATACATTGGCAATAGGCAAGTCTATCTTACTGGTCTGTGAATGCCTGGCCGAGATGTTGGAATATGGCGAAGGGAATTAGAAGGAAAGAGAGGAGGCTTTATAGTGTTTAGGCTATATCTATTTTTTCTTGTATATAATGAGATTGGAACTGGTTTCAACTTGATCTGTGAAGTTTCACCCTTCTTTACTAGAACACCCACTGGCTCATAAACAACTACAATTGTAAGTGAGGCTACTTTATAACTTGTAAAGAATGATACAACTGTCAAGAATTAGAATATATTTTTAATATACCCATCCATAAAGATCATCTAATAAATGGCCTCAATCTTTTTTGATTGTGTGCCATCAGCAGCAAAATTTATGGTATGTAATTTCCACTCTTTTGTTAAAAACAGTTTTATTGAGATATGATTCATATACCATCTAATTTATCCATTTGAAATATATAGTTCAAAAGTTTTTAGTATATTCACAGATATTTGTAATCCCTATCACAGTCAATTTTAAAACATTTTTATCACCTCACAAAGAAACCCCATAATCCTTTACTTATCCCATTTTCCCATTTCTCCCAGCCCAATGCAACCACTAATATACATTTTGTTGGTATAGATTTGCCTCTTCTGGGCATTTCTAATAAATGGAATCATATAATATGTTGTCTTTTGTGACTAACTTCTTTCACCTAGCATATTGTCTGCAAGATTAATCCATGTTTTAGTATGTATCAGTACGTGTATCAGTTCCTTTTGTGGCTGAATAATAGTCCAGTATATGAATATACCACATTTTGTTTATCCACTCGAGCTGATGGACATTTGCATTGTTTCCACCTTTTGGCTTTTGTGAATAGTGCTGCCATAAACATTTGTGTATGAAGTTTTGTGTGGACATATGTTGTCATTTCTTTTGGGTATACTTTGTAGTAGAATTGCTGGGTTAAATGGTAACTTCATGTATAATTGTTTAAGGAACTACGGAAATGTTTTCCAAACTGGCTGCACCATCTTAGATTCCCATTAGCGGTGTATTTGAGGTCAGCTTCTCCACATTCTCACCAGCACTTGCTTTTATCTGACTTTTTAATTCTAACCATTCTAGTGGGTGTGAAGTGGTATCTTATGTGGTTTTGTATGTGTTTATCATATGACTAATGATACCGAACATCTTTTCATGTGCCTATTCGACATTTATATAGTTTCTTTGGAGAAATCTATGTTCAGATCCTTTGTCCATAAACCCCTTTAAATTGGTTAAAATGGGTATTAACCCATTTTATAAACATATTACATAAATATATAAATTATAACTATATAAATGAAGTCCAGCTTATCAATTATTTCTTTCATGGATTGTGTCCTTGGTACTGTATCTAAAAGGCATCACCATATTTCAAAGTCATCTAAGTTTTCTTCTATGTTATCTTCTAGGAATTTTATAGTTTTGCATTTTACATTTGGGTCTATAATCCATTTTGAGTTAATTTTTGTGAAGGATGTAATGGTGGTGTGTGTCCAATTCACTTTTGGGCCTGTGGTTGTCACTTGTTCTAGCACTGTTTATTGAAAATACCAGCTTGGCTTCATTGTATTGCCATTGCTCCTTTGCCAAAGAAGAGTGGAGTACATTTAAGGCAGGTAGGTCTGTTTATAGGCTCTGTATTTTATTCCATTGATCTATCTGTCTATTCTTTGTCAGTACCACACTGTCTTGATTACTGTAGCTTTGTAATAAGTCTTGAAGTTGGATAACATCAGTCCTTCAGCTTTGCTCTTCTTCAATATTTTGTTGGCTTTTCTAGATCTTTTGCCTTTCTGTATGAGCTTTAGATCCACTTTGTTGATATCTGTTAAAAGAAACTTGCTAGGATTTTAATTGGGATTGCACTGAATGTATAGATCAAGTTCAGAAGAACTGACAACTTGACAATATTGAGTATTCCTGTCCACGAACATGGAATATCTCTCCAGTTATATAGTTCTTCTTTGCTTTCATTCATTAGAGTCAAAGTTTTCATCTTATAGATCTTATATATATTTTGTTAGATTTATACCTAAGTATTTCATTTTTGGGGGGTGCTAATGTAAGTCATAATTTGTTTTTAATTTCACATTCTACTTCTTTGGTTTTGGTATAGAGGAAAGCAGTTGACTTTTGTATATTCATCTTATATCCTGCAACCTTGCTATGATTGCTTATTGATTCTGGGAGGTTTTTGGCCATTTCTTTAGGATTTTCTGGGTAGATGATTATGTCATCTGTGAAAAAAAGCATTTTCATGTCTTATTCCTAAATCTGTATACCTTTTATTTCCTTTTCTTGTCTTATTGCATTAGCAAGGACTTCCAGTATGATGTTGAAGAGGTATGCCTTTCAACCAGATCTTGCCTTGAACTTGATTTTAGTGGGAAAGCTTCCAGTTTCTCACCATCAAATATGATGTTAGCTGTAGGTTTTTTGTAGATAGTCTCTATGAAGTTGAGGTGATGGATTACATTAGTTGATTTTCAATTATTAAATCAACCTTGCATACCTGGGATAAATCTTACTTGGTAATGATGTATAATTCTTCTCATATCTTTTTAGCTTCAATTTTGCTAATATTTTGTTGAGGAATTTTGTCTGTGTTTTTGAGAGATATTGGTCTGTAGTTTTCTTTTTTTATATATAGTGAATTCTTCATTTCAGTTATTGTACTTCTCAACTGCAGTATATCCATTTGGTGTTTTTCTTTTTAATAATTTTTAAACTTTCTATTGGTATTCTCTTTTTGATCATACCTTCAAAGGTTGTCATACCTTCCTTTACTTTTTTTTTTATTATTATTATTGAAGTATAGGTGACATACAATGTTCTGTTTGTTTCAGGTATACAACATAGTGATTTGACAATTCTTTACATTATTCAGTGTTCACCACATTCCTTCACCACATTCCTTCACTTTGTTAATCATGATTTCCTTTAGTTTTGGAACATATTTACAATGATTACTTTGAAGCTTTTGTTAATTTCAGCATCTGGTTGGTCTCACAGGCAGTTTTTGTCACATGCATTTTTTTAAGATAGTGATATATCTTTTTTTGTTAGAAACTAGACATTTTAGAAAATATATTATAGCAACTCTGGGTACTAGTCCCCCTCACCAGCACTAGCACCTGTTACTGTTATTTGCTTATTTGTTTAGTGGCTGGCTGGATTTTTTTTTTAGTGAAGTCCATTTCCTCCCTCAGTATGAAGTCTCTGATATTGCTCCAGGATGGGGGTGAGAAGGGGTAGAAGGGGTCGAGGGGTTGGAGGTATGTGCAGCCTTGAGTAGGCCATAATTAACCCTGGGTTTTGGCAGGGCTCTCTTAGATTATCTTCTTCCTGACCACACCCATCTCTTAATTGCCAGTACTCTTGGCTGGTTGTTCTAAGTTTTCAACATGCCTTGGGGCATAAATTGCTTCATCATCTGATCCAATCAAATTCAGTCTCCTTTGAAGGGATATGCCAGATGTCAGTGCTGAGACTTTTACAGAGCCTAGGAGGACTTTTCCCAGATGTCTCATCGCAGCTGTCTTTTTCCTCTGACAAACTAGATGATGTATAGTTTAGCTTTTATCTCCAATGAATCTATCAACCTCTTCCCAGTTGCCTTTCCCCACAACCTTCCCTGTTTTTGAGAGGATGCTTAGGCTTCAACTTCCCTACAATCTGTTAGAAATGAAATCAGTTACTTTAGGAAGAGATCTGGAGCTCTTTTACATCCTGATTCCCATTCTGAGCAAAATCTCTGAGTCAGAGCTTGAGCTAGGGGTGGGGTCATTGTTGCTCTTCACTCAGAGTGATACCTTCACTGTAGGAGTTCACTGCTAGTGGAGGGGATGGCAATAGCTTCAGGTCATCTCATCTTGCCTCTCCAGGCTTGGAAACCCTGATTTACAAACTACAAATGAGTCATGGCAAAGATGATCTGGGCCCTACTATTCCTAGCACGCCGCACCTAGGATAGAGCCTGTATCCCACCAGGGGGCAATTGACACACATTCACTTCTTTGTGGTACTCATCCAGAACTTAGCTTCAGTAATAGATAACTGGGGGCAGGATGAGGAATGCTGACATCCTCCTTCTCCTGGGATGATAGCCCTCTAGCCAGGATGTGGTGGAGAGGGAACCATGTACGAGTCTGGAGAATAGTTTTTGTCTCATTGAACTGTGAAGGGATAGGAAAGAAGCAGGTATTACTTCAAATTCCATAAACTGTATTGTTATAGCATTGTAGTGGATCCTGAATAAATGTTTATTTGCCGTATGCTCTTAAGACCATTCCCATTTTATTTTAAAATAATTTTCACTGGGGCACCTGGGTGGTATAGTCCATTGAATGACCTACTCTTGGTTTTGGCTCAGGTTGTGATCTCAGGGTCCTGAGATAGAGCCCCACCTCCAGCTCTGCACTCAGAGTGGAGTCTGCTTGAAATTCTCCCTTTGCCCCTCCCACCTGTGCTCTCTCTCAAATAAATCTTAAAAAAAATAATAATAATTTTCATCTATTTCACTAGGGAGTGAGTCTGTGGAGCTTCTCACAGTGTCTTGCCAGAAGCGGAATTTGATTTTAATTAATTGGATATCTCACACACACATATATATGTATATATACACACAGGTGCTTTACTAGGACAACATGCACATCATAAATAATTTACTAAAATACAAATTTTTAAATGAAGTAATTTAAATAAACTTTTAAAGAGATACTTTATATATATTCATGGTACAAGATATCTTACTGCTTTTATCAAAATATTATTATATCATTATATTTTAAGTGATTGCAATTATACTAATATTTTTAGTGAGAGTAATGTGATTGAAATGCTTCCTTGTTTTTAAAGCCTTGGATCTATTTCAGTTTATTTGATAGTTGGTTTTAATAGTGCTTTAGCTGGAAAAACACCTAGGTCTAAATGGAAGAAGCACATCATTGGATGTACTTACTAAATCACTTGCAATTCTATTCAACAAGGAACCAAAGGCTTTTGTTGAAAGTTGACTAGTAAATTTCCATCTTCTATTATGCCCATCACTTGCTTTTGTAAACTAAATTAGATAGTTTTGCATTTTTATACATTTTTAAAAGGGGGTTCAAAAGCCAATGAAATTCTTTATTTTGAAAGATTTTAAAACAAATTATAAAGTTCTGTTTCTAATTTTTTAAAGTGTTCAGATATAAAAATTTGTCAGTGACAAATCACATTGTTTTGCCCCAAAGAGTGCATAGCATGGGAAATATTTTCAAAATACTGTTTGTATAACACAATTTATTTTGAAAGAGTTTTCTTCAAAAAAATCAGGTGTTCTCTGTTTTGTTTTTTAACCTTTAAAGAACAGGGAGATTAGGTGTGTTTATGTGTTTGAAAATATTTGATGGCTAGCATACTACTTAACAGCCACCTGTCATCACAGAGGTAGTCAGCACATTTGTCTCTGTAAAAGAGAAATGTCTGCCGTATATAAATCTGGCCGCTTTCTTAAGTGTGAGGTAATCAGCAAAACTCTAATTAAAATTTTAAAATTCACTATCAGCTACTCGTCTCTTTACAAAATATTAGTAAGATACTATATTTCAATGTCTTGTTTTTATATAAGTAATTACATTGCTACATGTTTTAGTACTATGTTCATTAGTGACTTTACTACTTTGCTTGTAATATTGACCTAGAATCATTTTTAAAAAATTATTCCAGTTAAAGTAGCAGTTCTAACTAACATAGTTTTCCTGCAAAACATTTTTTTCATTTTCATTCAAAACATACATTTTTCTAGGAAGCAATTTACTGTTAAGACTGTATCTTCTGTGATGCATCTTTTCTTTATTGACTCACAAAAAGGGAGCTCTGTATGTTGTAGAATTTAGAGACTTATCTTTAACAATTGTAGGTGTATATACTAATATTTCAAGTAGTATTCTTGGTTTTGTTTCTTTTCTTTCTTCTTACTTTCTTTCTTTCTTTCTTTCTTTCTTTCTTTCTTGACTTCTTGACTTCTTGACTTCTTGACTGACTTCTTGACTTCTTGACTTCTTGTCAAATCTAATTTCATCATCATTTTTACCTTGCAGTATGGCTACCAAGGGCTTATACTAGGAATAGAAATACCAGGTCTGCCATTTTCTTACTGTTTGCCTGTATTTACATTATTAGGTCTGTCTTTATTCCCTGTTTTCTTTGCAGACATCTTTTTAAGCTGTTTATTTATTTCATTAAAATTATAGAATATAATCTGTAAACTCCCTTTCCCAGTGCACATAGCTATAATACATTGCATCACACTGAAAGCTAGTGAGGATGAACATCACAGTTACCACCCCATTACCCTCCATTGCTTACCCCTCCTTTAAGACTTCTCCTGTCATACGGACAGACTCACATGTGGAAGGAATAAGGGCTCTACTGTCTCTCTCTGAATATTGAATAAAGCCTAATTTATTATTTTTAGGATAAAAATATAAGGTGGGGTCTTGATTTTCTTCTGTTTCTCGTAAGATTTTCTTATGTATCTCTTGGGCATTCACCTATCTTTGGAGAGCTAGGGAAAAACCTCACAACCCAGGGATTATTTTTAAAATGTGAATTTTAAAATGTGAACCCAGGGGTTATTTTTAAAATTCTAAAAACCGATGACATGTAGCAGTTCCTATTAACAGAAGGATTTGCTAACATATCAAAGAGTTATATTTTACTGACTTTATATGGCACTTATTATGCACCAGGCACTATTTTAAGCAGTTTATACATATTATCTCATTTAATCCTTAGAATGATCCTGTGGAGTAAGCACAATTATTTATGTAGGGAACCGAGGCCCTGGAGCTGGGAGGCTGTTTGGTTCTTAACCAGTACACTCAGCTATCTCTGCCTATTGAACAGTTATTAGAAAAGTATAACCCAAGTTTGGAAGGCAAATGGCAAATCAAGTTCCAAACTTCCTCCTCACTCCCCACCAATTCCAAGGTCAGAAGTCCTTTTTTGCTTCATTCTAGGTTGCAAGTCCCCCATAGATTGTTCTGTTTTCTCAAAATAAGTCTGTAGGTCATGGTCTGGGAAGACAAGTGGAATTAGAATATTATTTTCTTCTGTTTAGAATAAACTCTGTTCTTAGGAAAACCAGGATTCAGGAGACAAAAGTTATTATAGGTTATTTTTTAAATTTTATTTATTTATTTTTAAAGATTTATTTATGTATTTAACAGAGATAGAGAGAGAGCACAAGTAGGCAGAGCGGCAGACAGAGGTAGAGGGAGAAGCAGGCTCTCCACCAAGCAGGGAGCCCGATGCGGGGCTCGATCCCAGGACCCTGGGATCAAGACCTGAGCCGAAGGCAGCCGCTTAACCGACTGAGCCACCCAGGTGCCCCTATAGGTTATTATAGAAAAAAAAAGAGGCCCTCTGAACCCAGGTGGTGATTAGGAAAAACAAGAGAAGGAAGAAAACAAGTATGCTTTGGAGGGAAAGCAGAGTGGGCTGAATACAGTTCCTATATGTTTGGGGGTGGGAGAATAAGGTGAAGGATAGAAAATTGACAAAGACAAAAGAGAAAAGATCTGCCAACAAAATTAGGGGACTGAGAAGGAGGTGTAGTTTTTTTAACTTAATTTCATTTTTAAAACTCTTCTTGATTTCTAAAGCCCCTTTATTATGAGAAACAAATACCAAAGTAAAGATAATTATATGCATGACCCCCTGTGTGGCCATGACCAACTTCCACTCATGGTTAGTCTCATTTCATCTATAGAACCATACTCCCTTTCCTGGCAGAGGTTTTAAAAGATAAAGCTCATACATCACATAATTTCATCCATAAATATTTTAGTATGTATCTTAAAAAGATAAGCTGTTTTAAAACATAATTTCAATACCATCATCACACCTAAGGAAATCTAGCAATAATTCCATAATATTATCAAATAGTCAGTGTTCAAGTTTCCTTGATTGTACCATCAATTTTTCCAATTTGTTTGCATCAGATTCAACATAAGATCCAGAAGGTTGATGTGTGTCTTAAGTCTCTTTAATCTATGGGTTTGTTACATTTCTCTCTTGCTTTTTTAAAAATTGCAATTTATTTGTTAAAAAAGGGGGTGGGTATTGGGGAAATGAATAATTTGGTGCTGCTCACATTGCATTGGAGGTGCCAGTCGAACATCCAGAGGGAGCTGCATAGGCAACAGCTGGCAATGTGCGTCGGGAGTTTAGGTCAAAGCAAATTATACTGATTTGGTAAATATTTAAGCAAAGGTTTATATTGGAGCCATGGGAGCAGATGAGATCTCATACTGAGAGGCCACAGTGCAAGAGGGCTGGATGAAGAACTGAGCTGTGGGGGGGAGAGTGAGAACACGCAGGGCCAGAACAAACCAAGGGAGCAAAGTGCTTCAGGAAAATGTCAACAGCGGCAGTCTCTGAACCAGGACTAAGGAGGATGACTGACACATGAATTCTAGTATACAGTTATCCTGGGAGCTCTGGCAGTGAAGAGGAGGGATAGTGCACAGTTTGGGGAATTGTGTTCTGTTTTACTTTAACAATATTGGAAGTCTGAGCTTGGTTTTGTAAGCCCTGGAGAAATACCCAGTGGAGAAGGAAGGACTTGTGGTCTCTCCCTGGTGAGGGAGAGTCAGTGGAGACAGGAAAGAATCATTGACGGAAAATATTTTGGAGGTTGTGACTGATGGTGGAAGCAAGGACACATGAAGAGGATTTGGCACTGGGAAGGCAGAAGGGAGATAGGATGGATAAAGGTCCAAAGAAACTTAAAGTGCAGAGGAAGGGAAGTTGAGGGAGCCAACATGGAGAGGGCTTCGTCTCCTGAGACTGAGAGTCTAGGTAAGTGAAGGTAAAATTTGGGACATGAAGAAAAGTAACCAGTCTTTACTTCTGCTAACATAGTTCTCTTCTCCTAACCTTATAATACCAACCTGAAAGATGAAGAAGTGGGGAGTTAGGACTGCCAAATTAATGTCATGTCGGCTTTAGAGTTAATCCTGAAAGTTGTGTACGCTTCCTAGCTCTTGTAAAATTTCTCCCCTGCAATAAATTATCTTTTTGACTGGTAAATTTTGAAACACGGAGCAGATTTCACTGTTTGAACACCCTCTACCAACAAGGGAAATACTACTATTACAGGCTAAATTGTGTCCTCCCCAAATTCCTGACACCCAGTACCCCAGAATGTGATTGTATTTGGAGATAGGGCCTTTAAAGAGGAAAGTAAGGTAAAATGAGATCATATGATGGGGCCCTAATCCAAAATGACTGACATCCTTATAGGAAGAGAGGATTGGGACATGGAGAAACAGAGGGAAGACCAGATGAAGGCACATAGAGATCATCTGCAAGCCAAGGAGAGAGGACTTCTGAAGAAACCAATCCTGCCAACACCTTGGTTTTGGATTTCTAGTCTTCACCATTGTGAGAAAGTAAATTTGTGTTGTTTAAGCCACCCATTCTGTAGTACTTTGTTATGGTAGCCTTGGCTGCCATACATGTACCCTCTTGTGAAAGTCATTTGCATCCTTCAGACTTCAGAATATGGCTCCCTAGAGCAGTGGCCACAACTGCAGGAGTAGACAGTCATTGCCTCAGGTACCACTGTAGTGGAGAGCACAGTCCTGTCCCGTCAGGCTGAGTAAGTGCACTCTCTGAAGTCATCACAGCTCTCTCTGGAGAAATCACGGGAGCACAGCATCCTCCTGGGCAGTGTGCATTTAATAAAGGCTGATGCAATGTAGAAGAAAAAAATTAAAGGAAACTGATGTGCTGTTAAAAAGTAAAAATGGAATTTGGAGAGCGAATACATAAAAAGCCATTTAACAGTGGTTTTTTTTAAATTAAACTTACCAAATTTTCATTAGATTCTTTTAAATTTACCAAATGATTATCATCCATCACAGAGCATTGTTTATCTCTAACATGCAAAATCTAGCCATACTACTTTTTTTTTTAAGATTTTTTTATTCATTTGAGAGAGAGAGAGAGAGAGAGAGCATGGCGGCGGGGGGGGGGCGGGGAGGGTCAGAGAGAGAGGGAGGAGCAGACTCCCCACTGAGCAGGGAAGCCTGATGTGGGGCTTGATCCCCGGACACAGGACCCCTGGATCATGACCTGAACCGAAGGCAGCTACATCCTACTGAGCCACGCAGGCACCCCTAGGCATATGTTTTCCTACATCATACTGCTAATTCTTAGGTTTCACAGTCTACCCGCCTCCCCCAACCCAGTCTCCTTACTCTCCTCAGACTACATTTTCTTTTTAAAAGATCATTTGATAAGGAATTGAAACAAGATAAGGGAAAGCATCTAGAGAATTACACTGGACAAATATGTGATATAGTGGAGATGGGGGATTATGTACATTTATCATTTTTGTGGTTATCTTAGAAGGAGCTCTTTAGTCAGAAAAAGGAATTTGCCAAACTGCATGGGCAGGAATTGGGATTAGTCAAACTGAAAATCTTGATTCTGTTATCTTTTGTTGTTTATCTTAAATAATACTTGTCTTCTGGGCAGTAGACACATTCCAGGGGGACTGATAACAAGATTGCAGTAGGGCTCCCACACGGCATAAAGTCAAACGTTTATGTGCATGACTAATTGATTTTGGTGGCTGCCCATTACCCTAGGAGAGAACAAAGACCTCTTGGTCAGATAAAGCTTTGATGAAGATCTGTGCCCCAAGCATTTCTTGACTGCTGCAATGCCTCACCCAGATGAGTTCTTAACATTCTTAACATCTTTAGGCTGTACCAATGTCAGATTACACTAATATTGATATCCCTTTGTTCTATTTCACAAGATTCATAGGGATACTATTAACAAGAAACAAATAGGAATTCCTAATCCTTGGGCAGACATGAAATGAATAGGCTAAGCCATGGGAAAAGTGAAAAAGGTACAGTTGGTATAAAGGAGGCCAGGCATGTTAGTCTAGCGAGAGTAACCTCATATAGAAACATTAGAAATATGAATAAGTGCCACCCCCTCATATCCTTCAATCTGACAGTCTGGCTATTCTATTTCTGGTAGTCTGCTTCTGGTAGCTGTGGGAGACAGCAAGGCCTCATGCTAAAATGGGTGTGTCATGATTTATCTTCTGAGTGTGGGACTCATTTCCTGGAGGGGTGTTACGCAGTAAAATTAGTAGTAAAACAGTAAAGCTAACTGGGGTACTGCTTTGCCTTGCTGATACTAGAGGGATAGTTCCTATTTTAGCCTGTGGGACGATATTACTTTATCAGCTAGATCCCATTCCGCCCACCATCAAAAAAACAAAACAGAGTCCCACAGCCAGAAGACACACTTCGCTCAGCAACAGTAAGCAGGGGAGAGGGCAGTGTTCTAGCTGCAGCTGCCCACTTGGCCACCCTAAAGTTTACCAAGTCACTCCCTTTCATTCCTTGGGTCTTTTGACTCTGACTTAAAAGTAACCCTGTAGCCACAGCAATCTTTTCTTTGGGGCTTGTTTTGGGTTATCGTTTCCTATTTTTTTCTCCAGAAATCTGAACCTGTCTACTTTTTATTTTTCAGGTGTTTCGCAAAAGTTTTGATCCTCCATATTGTTTTCTAGTGTTGTTAATAATTCATTATTTTTAGAAATACATTTTTTTTCTTTCTTGAAAGTTGGAAGGAATAGGGAAACTTGCTATCTTGATCCAACTAAAGATGAAAAGTTACTTTTAAAAGGAAATTATAGTTTGTAGGAAGAAAATTCAACTATTTACACTGGGTGTTAAGCTATCATCTTACCTATGAGTGCTAGATATTTAAATAAATACATAGATATTTTTAAAAGTTATTTTCTAAAAATCCATATACCAAGGTCATAAGACCACAGCTACTAAAACCTGGAGATTCATTTTCAAATTGTATTATTCTAAAGAGGCTACCTTATTTATATAGACTTAAAATTATTTTATGTTAAAGAAGAGGCAAAATTTATAAGACAGATTAAGATAATATCACATTTACTAAATAGATGCTTAAATAAACACTCTTACATTTTCTTATTTTCTAATTAGAAGATGTTCCATGTTATTTTGCAACCTGTTCCCCTATTCTTGCTCCATGTTGAAGATTTTTAGCTAATAACCATTCTAGAATGCCAGAAGTAGCAAATTATTTATTGTTAAACATACACATACATATATCCATTGGACTCTATTTATTCCACTTCAAAATTTAGAATTAAACCAGTCTAAATAATTTGGGTACAACAATAATACTGTTGGGATATAGGAAAGGGAATTAGTATAGAGTTTTCTTCCTCTTGGTCAGGAAAGCACCTTGAAAACAGCATAGACTCCCAGGTAAGGACCAAAAAGCACAGGACCCTGGGAAGAGCATGACCTCAGAAAGCTGGGCCCTCTGTAGAAAGAGAAACATTAATCCTACATGAACATACCATGTTTTCCTGACTCTATTCTGAGGTTAAGCAGTTGCTGAATGGGTGAGCCAAACCTATCCTTCCCTTGATAAGTTTGGGTATAGGAAGACCAAATTGCAGAGAAGTTATCACCAGTATCTTAGTAGAGAACTGGCTCCTTGCCTGCTCCATCATGATCAGCAGCCCACAGAGGGAGAGGTCACTTTGCCTGTCGTCATTCACTTAGTGTACCCTCAAATCAGACCTGAGCTCTGTTAGTCAATAAAGAAAAATAACATCTAAGGGAACCTAGTATCCAGAAATGAAAATTAGGCCAAAAAAACAAACACTTAGTGAAATAGAGCTGTTAGAGAAAACAAATTAAAAACCTGAGTTATAAAATAGCAGTATGACTTAAGGAGATTCAAGCAGAGATCATAAAATGGTTTTATAAATGGTAACAAAACAATTCTTCAATTAAGCGATTCAATAAATAAAACGAAGTTGACTTGAATTAGTGACCTGGAACATCTAGTAGAAGAATTATCTTGCATTTGTTTCCTAGGGCTGCTATAACAAATTACAACAGATATGCATTCTCTTACAGTTTTGGAGGCTTAGAAGTCTGAAAAGTCAAGCGGGCCATCCTTCCACTGAAGGGTCTGGGGGAGAATCCTTTCTTGCCTCCTCTTAGCTTCTGATGGTTGCTGCCAGTCTTTGACATTCCTTAACTTGGCAGCTGCATCACTCCAGCCTCTGTCTCCATCATTCCATGGCCTTATTCTCCTTTGTGTCTCTGAGTCTCCAAACTTTTTTTCCCCAATAACAATACCAGTCATTGGATTTAGGCCCCACCTCCTCTTCCCTTATTTATATCTACAAAGACCCCATTCCCAAATAAGTTCACATTTCAGAGGTCCTCGGGATTAAGACCTCAACATATCTTTTAGGGGACACAATTTGACCCATAATATATCTCAAAGCACAAACAAAAATATAATGAGATATAAATCATTACAGAAAAGGCAAGAGAATTATACAGTATCTCTAGGAAAGTAAACCTGGAAATAATAGCAGCTTCAGCTGAAAGGTAAATCCATGAATGAAGATAAGGCTCTAACGAAAGCTAAAGAGGAAGACAGTGTCCCTGAGCTAAAGATCTGAATTTTTAGATTGAAATGCTCATCATATTCCTGGCCAGATTGATGAAGAGACATATAATTAGATGTATCATAGGAAGTTTCTGAGTTCTAAGGATAAATAGAAAATATTCAAAACTTTCTGTCAAAAAGAACTAGCTAACCATAAAGGGAAAAAAATTATACTGGCTGTGAACTTCTCACTTGCAACACTAGAAGCTAAAAAATCAGTGGAATAGTATCTGAGGACTATTGAGAGGAAATAATTTCAATCTGAAAATCCTATATACAACCAAGAAATTATTCACCTGTCAAGACAAAATAAAGTATTTGAGGATATGCACGTGTTCAGAGAGGAAAATTATCAAGAAAAGACTAATAAAAATGCCATAGAATACATCAGAATTCTAAATATGGGAAATCAAAGACATGAGAAAGCAGTGATGAGCAACAATTGTTTATATATTAAATAAATATTACCTATTCAATTGAAATTCAAATGGATAAGATGATTATAAGGTGAATGGTAAGTAAAAACCATAGACACAGAAGGGATGTACAATAAGGGATATTCTAATAATACTTTAAGCATATTAAATTATATTAGCAAAACTCAAGAGTTAGTAAGGAATAGGAAGAGATAGGGATAGGGAAACCAAAATGTTCATCTACTGGATGAGGAGAAGTAATAATGAAAATGAAATTTCTTAAAGGTCTCATCTTACTGGGGAGAAGAAGAGTAGAAAAAAATAGGATGTCTTTGTGGCATCTTATTTTCAAATAGTAATAGAAAAGTATATGCCTTTTATAAGAGGAGGGGAGATGAAAATAATATTAATAAAAATTTAAAAAATAGAATAACTTTCAAATAAATAAGAGAAAAAAATGAATGAAGCACAACTTGATCATTCTGATAAAAAATAAAGAGAAAATAGAAAACAAAAATGTAAAATAAGTAATAAGTAGAATATATGATAGAAAACTAAAATAAATGTCATTACACTAAATATAAATGAACTTTTCCCACTGAAGGGCAGAGAAGATCAGATTGAGTTAAAAAGTAAACCTAGTTGTAAACTCCTTACAGGAAATACATTTAAAATACTAAAGAAATGTTGAAAATATAGGAGTGGAAAAAGAGCTAAGAGATTTAAAAATGTAGACAATATGAGATGATGTAGAATTTAGAGTATAAACACGAAAAGCATAGAGGTAATTTTGTAATGAAAAAGACACAATCTATGAAAAATATAGTCATAATTCTGTATGAATCAAATAACATAGATAAATATATAAAGCAGAAACCTATCAGATATGCAGAGACCTCTTAAAAAATAAAGTTATAGTGTGAGACTTTAATATATGATTGGAAATATATAATTTTAAAATGTGATCTAATGGATAGAGAGTGTGTCTGTGTACATATTTTCTAGCTCCTTAATAGAAAATAAACTTTATCTTATATATTTCTTTGTCTTATATATTTCTGAGAGATTTATAAAAATTTAGAGGTAAATATAGTTCACATTCTTTACTCATTATCCAATAAAGCCAAAAATATGTTAAAAAGAGTGACCAAAAATATCATAATTCTTGGAAATTAAATAATCTACTCTTAGATAAAACTTACACCAAAGAGGAAATAAAAAAAAATGTATAAACTTTTAGAAAGCAATGAAAAGAACACTTAAGTACACTTCAAAACTTGAGACTCAGTGAAAACTTAGAGGAAAATTTAAAGCCTTAAATTTTTTCATTATTGAAGAAAAAAATTAATAAAAAAATTAATACACTAAGCAGTTATTACTTAATAGTGTTTAAGTTGGCCCAATATTAATGGCACCCCTTCCTGACCAATAAGAAAAAGTAGTAAGACAAATGAAAACCATAATATCGCAAAATATGACCTTGATCACTTCCAGTCTTATTTGCTTGGCCAAAGCAAGTCATCTGTCACAACTGAATTCAAGAGGAAGTGCATTCTTACCATTTACCCAGAAGTAGAAAGAACAGGAATATTTGTGAAGAGCCCTAAAAACATTGTAGTTCTTATTCCCAAATGTCACTTGCCTAGAATTTAGATGGCTGTGATGTAAGCTCTGACAGTTGTTTTGTTTTATAATACAAGTGCCTGACTTAAGCTTTGATTGTGGACACATCCATTTCAAAGAGGCATCCACTTCAAAGATGGCTATCTCAGATAAACGCATTGACAACCACAGGACTAGATGATGAGCCAGACACCTCCTTCTACTGAGGCTCCTTTATTATAGAGATCTTAGTTGATTTTTATAACTGACCATCTGGGCTACTTCTCTTTTCCTCACACTTTAAGTTCCTGCTCTCATGTTTTAAATTCACTCATAAAGAGTGAGCCCACAAAATTCTAGACTGCCATCCTCAACTCCAATAAAACCAGAGCCCTTGGCCAGTGTGCGTATAAGCACCACAAGGGTGGGTCCAGTTGTAACATTGATTTGGAAAGGGCAGATGTCTGTGGGAAGCTCATTCAGGCCCAGGTGAGTGCCCCCAGGCATTTCTAGCCAATAACATTACTATTAATAGACTGAGTCCAGCACAAAACAATGGCATATTCATATTCACCTTCCCAATCCCAATGCCTGTTTAATACAAAATGTAGGTGAAATAGGATTTACATGTGCCTTTAGCCACTGAAAATCTCAGTCCATCAATCCTGAGCTTCTTTTAAATATACTTGAAACTCTCTGGGGCTGATAGGGGTGAGCTGGAGAAATCTAGAACTACACAGATTTCTAGGCATTAGTGGGTGAAGTATCTGGTGAGAGAGTAACAGCAATTCAATCTCTGTATATATGTCATTATTAGATTAAGTGTTAGTAATGGAGTGCATGTACACCTCATAGTTAATGGGTCCTGTAAATAATCTCCGTGGTTAGAAAGTACTGGTCTGAATATAAGTTATTTTATAATGTAGGTATTTTTATATTTATTGATAGTTCGATGATGTAAGTATAATATTTCTGTTAAAAGGGACAGTTCTGTATCTTACTGAATTAATAAGCAGGTCCATTCTGAAATATAACAGTCCTATCATTAACAATAGTATTTGTGTATTTGCATTTACATTTACTACCCAATTAGTTAAAAGATTATGCTTATGCTGGGGTGTTAAATTTTTACAAAAATATTATTAGGCTCTGGTTCATTGTTTAACATACCAACAAAACGGGGCACCTGGGTGGCTCAGTCATTAGGCATCTGCCTTTGGCTCAGGTCACAATCCCAGGGTCCTGGGATCAAGCCCTGCATCGGGCTCCCTGCTCCACGGGAAGCCTGCTTCTCCCTCTCCCACTCCCCCTGCTTGTGTTCCCTCTCTCGCTGTGTCTCTCTCTGTCAAATAAATAAATAAAATCTTTTTTTAAAAAAAATACCAACAAAACACACACTGAATATTTTAGTTACTAAAGGAAAAAATTCACAATTTGAAATTGTATATTGCTAAACAAACTTTGGAATATAAAGAGGATATGATATAGAAAATTTGTGTTGATTCTCTGGAGAGCACTTTTTTAAAAAAAGATTATTTATTTTAGAGAGAGAGCACGCATGTGTAGGTGCACAGGAGTGGGGGGAGGGGCAGAGGGAAAGAGTCTTCAAGTGGACTCCAGGCCTGAGTGCAGAGCCCAATGCGGGGCTCCACTTGGGGCTCAATCCCACAACCGTGACATCACAACCTGAGCTAAAGCCAAGAGTCCATCGCTCAACCAACTGAGCCACTCAGGCACATCTGTCTTTTCAAAGACAACACAAAGAACTCGAGGACTATCCTCTTTATTTATAGAAAGACTATCTTCTTTATTTTAATAGTAAGACTTCCATGACTCACCAGTAAAAAAATCATCCACTATCTCTTTCAGGTAAAAAATAAAAAATAAAAAAATGTCCTTGATTAAAAATAGAATAAACAGGGGCTCAGTCAATTAAGCTGAGCCCTGGGTGGCTCAGTCAGTTAAGCATCTGCCTTTGGCTCAGGTCATGATCCCAGGGTCCTGGGATTGAGCCCTGCATGGGGCTCCCTGCTCAGCGGGGAGCCTGCTTCTCCTTCTCCCTCTGCCACCCCCCTGCTTGTGCTCTCTGTCAAATAAATAAATAAAATCTTAAAAAAAGATTAGAATAAACATACAATCCCCTCTCTATGTAATATGTATACCAAGAACTATGATCTTCACTCTCTCTGTTTCCCCTCCTTACTGATTACTTTATTCTTTATTAAATAAGACCTGAAAATTTTAAGTCATTTCAACTTAGCATTTTCCTCCACCTTGTATAAATATATCATGATATAATTGATTTTCTTAATTCCTTGGATGCTAAACATCTTATGTAAAGTCTTACAAAACCACTGATAAGCCTTAATCACCTCAACTCTACTCAGAACTTTTCTTAACTCAGTTTTCTCTCTCCTTTTCACCATTAACGTTATTTCTGGAATTCTTAAAATGTTTGGAATATTTTTACAAGTATCCTTCTGTGGCATAAAACTTTTCCCTCATTGCTCCCTCCTCCCCCAAACCTGGGACAGACTGTTGTGTTTGATCCTGTGTTTGACAAAAGTGCTCAGATTATAATGAATATTTAAAACAAGCAATTTATTTAGAATGCTCCAAATAATTTTAAAACTGATATTAGATTTTTGTAAGGGTGTGATGATCTAATATCAAAGGGACAATGGAACCATAAAAGTGCCTAACTGGAATGAAATAGACCCATGAGTTCCTTTAATTTGTTTGCTTTTGATTACATTGGTACTATATAAGATCATTGTAAAAGGTGTGGAAATTTAAGAAAGAATAAAAAGATAACAGAAATCATTATAACTTCTCTACCCAG
Organism: Neomonachus schauinslandi; assembly: GCF_002201575.2. Lineage (NCBI taxonomy): Eukaryota > Metazoa > Chordata > Mammalia > Carnivora > Phocidae > Neomonachus > Neomonachus schauinslandi. The sequence continues at coordinate 69,574,043 of NC_058414.1, forward strand.
ATGTAAGAATATTTTGATTAAATTTTGTTTTAAAATAGACTCCAAACCTCCATACACTTCCCTAAGACAATCAAAAGAAATGTCTTTGTCTTTCTTTTTTTTCCTTTTGGAGACTCCAAAGAGCAGTACTAATCAAAGGAGAGAAGAATAAGCAGGAAGAGGAGAAATTAAGGTTTAAAGGCCACCATGTACTAGCATGTCAAAAGAGAGCCATTCATGTGCTTTTTCTGCAACACTTAAAAAAAACACAGTTAAATTTGACTGTTACTTCCATTTGGCAAATTATGTTACAGCAACCATCTATTGTAAATACTGTGTTCTATTATCGGTGTTTGACATTTTTGGTTACAAAATTAAGCTGTGGTGGTTTAAATATGTCTGACACATAGACTCTGCTCGTAATCTTCATTCTTCTTTATTTTGTCTATGCATTATTTCAGTGCTTTAATCAAACATCTTCTTGTGCTTTTGCAATGTAATTAAGCAAGACAGTGAGTGTCAAGATCAGTTATTTTCCCTGTGCTAGGAGTTTTATGAAACATCTCGTCTCTGGGTCAGGCTTTTCTCATCTATTTTCTCTGTCTTGGTGCAATTAGAATCTATCTTTGGAGCTTTTCTAACACATATACAATCCTTTGAAGGATATTGTACATTCTTGTTCCACTTTCTGTTCTTCAGGCTATTCTTCTTCATATACTCTTTCCTTGAAATCCAATTTTTATAAATGAATAATTCTTATTTCCTTCTGGAATACCCAAAGTTACCTTTTCCTGTCTCCTTCAGTCTACTTGAAAATAAAATATTATTCAAGACAAAAAAAGTTTTTGACAAATTTTCCCACTACTGGAGCCCCAAGATTTTATAATAGGTAAGTATTTGAAGACTTTTATTTATTTATTCTTTTTATTTTTATTTTTTAAGATTTTTATTTATTTATTTCACAGAGACAGCGGGAGAGGGAACACAAGCAGGGGGAGTGGGAGAGGGAGAAGCAGGCTTCCCGCGGAGCAGGGAGCCGGCCGTGGGGCTCGATCCCAGGACCCTGGCTTCATGACCTGAGCTGAAGGCAGACGCTTAACGACTGAGCCACCTAGGCGCCCCCAAGATCACATTTTCAATGTAAAAGACAAATCAAAGCTTGCTAATTGAGAAATAAATTAGATCCATAAAAAATGAAATGGCTTTTATTTAATTAACTTTTTTTTTAAATGGCTTTTATTTAAATTAACTGTAGCACCTAGAAATCTCACTTGAAAACGGAGAACCATTTGATATTACATAAATACATAGCTTGGAGAAAAATGATTTTAAACAGAAAACTTATGGCTTTATACATGTCTCAGCTAAGTATAGTTTTAAAAATAAATGGACAAATATAAGACTGGTTAAATGAGTCTTCTAAAATATATTTCTAAAAAATAAATTGATTGTTTCATCATGTAGTAATAATAAATATATTTTAATGACATAATTAATTGGTTGATTGATTTAAATGCCCAGAAACATATATCTGAAATAGGAAGCAGTTTTTTTTTTTTTTAAGATTTTATTTATTTATATGACAGAGAGAGACACAGCAAGAGCGGGAATACAAGCAGGGGTAGTGGGAGAGGGAGAAGCAGGCTTCCCGCGGAGCAGGGAGCCCGACGCGGGGCTCAATCCCAGGACCCTGGGATCATGACCTGAGCCGAAGGCAGACGCTTAACGACTTGAGCCACCCAGGCGCCCCGCAGTTTTTAAAAATCTCTAAAAAGACGTGTGCCTGGGTGGCTTAGTCAGTTAAGCATCTGCCTTCGGCTCAGGTCATGATCTCAGGGTCCTGGGATCAAGTCCTGCATTGGGCTCCTTGCTCAGCGGGGAGCCTGCTTCTCCCTCTACCTCTGCTTACTCCCCCTGATTGTGCTCTCTCTCTGTCTCTGTCAAATAAATAAATAAAAACTTTTAAAAAAAATTCCTAAAAAGGATTTCCTCAAAAAAAGATTTCAAAATGTGGCACTAGCCTATTAATCTCTAACATTAAAAAATATGCATCAGTACAACATCGAAATCTAACAATTCTCTTAAATCTGAATACTATAAAATCCATATATGCCTTGATTTACCTTGGAACTCATTTATTGATTACCACAATAGGTAAGATGAATTTCAAACCAGAAATCTTGGCTCAGGCTTTTCAACATGTATTATATTGACAAACGGAGAATCAGCCATTATTGAATAACTTGTTTCCCAAAAGACATTAGAGCCTAACTCTTGGATCCTCTGAGTTTAAGAGTTTAAGAGTCAGATTCCATTAAAACTTTTAATTTGCTTGAGTACATCGCTATCTAGTTAATGCTTCCCAAACACTCTCAAATTAATTTCCCCCTTCCCTCCTCTTTTCTTCCTTCCCTGAATTCATTGATGGACACATTAATTCCTGTATTGGTTTCTTGTTGATTGCCTCTAAAGGCCAGGATCTGTGCTAGATATTGGGAATTGAAGATTGGATAAGGAACATTTCTGCTTCTAACTATTACAGAGTAATTGGCACTAGATTAGTTTTCACGCTATAAGAAATCATATAACTGTACAAAGTATATGAGGCCATTGTTTTCAGTTATTGGACAATGAACAGCATAAGACTGTGATCCCTAAAAAGAAAATTCATCAGATAATATCCCATAATCACCCTGGCTCTCTGCCTGGCAAAGATGAATCAACTACGGCACAGTGAGGTAAAGTCCAAGCAGAGCATGGAAGTCCTGCTTGGAAGAAATTTGAAGTGGGGAAGATAAAGTCACTGCAGTGTGTGGGGTAGGCATTGAGGAGAGAGCAGTGTTGGGGAGGGTGTAGTTTATGTGTCCTAAACATGCATGAGGTGAGACTACACAGAGAGTGTTTGCAGTGAGGTAGAGATTGAAACAAAGATTCTCAAGGTTGAACACTGTGGGGGGACATTATAGTTCCAGCCCAGAAAGAATGTTAACACCCCAGGCATCCATTTGAACAGCAGAAAGGCCATGCCTCAAGAGGAAGACCTATGCTTTTAGAGAAAGTCTATTCTAGAGCTCTCCGAAAAAAACCTAAAAACCACCAACCTTAAAGTCTATATCTAGTGAAATCCTCTTTCCAATGTGAAAGAGGAAGAAAGATTTTCTTGGACAAACACAAATGGAGGGAATCTGTTGCCTGTGGCCTTGCATTGCAAATGGTAAAAGTGGTTTCTCAGAAAGAAGGAAAATAATATAGGACAAAAAATTAGACCTACATAAAGAAAAGAAGAATGCTAGGGAAGGAATAAATAAAGGTAAAATAAGATTTTTTCTTCTTCTTTTTCTTAACTGACCTAACAGAGAACAGTTTGTTCAAAATAATAATAGCAATGTATTTGATGATTATAGCATATGAAAAAGTGAAGTAAATGGCAGTAATATTATAGTGGACAGGAGGGATTAGGAATACTCTATTATAAAGCACCCACACCAGGGGTGCCTGGGTGGCTCCGTCGGTTAAGCGTCTGTCTTCAGCTCAGGTCATGATCTCAGGGTCCTGGGATCGAGCCCCGCCCTGCTCCCCACTCAGTGGAGAGCCTGCTTCTCCTTCTCCTCTGCCCCCACATTTGTGCTCGCTCTTTCTCTCTCAAATAAATAAAATCTTAAAAAAATAAAAAATAAAGTACCCACACTAACCATGAAGCAATATACTATTATATGAAAGTGGGCTTGGGTTAGTTGAAAATGTATATTGTAAACTCTAGGGTAACCACTAAAAAATATTTAGAAGTATCATTGGTAGGCTAACAGAGAAGAGGAAAGGGAATCATATAACATGCTCAATTAAAAGCCAGAAACCAAATCACAAAACTCTACCTCTGAAACTAATAATATACTATATGTTAATTAAATCGAATTTTAAATAAAAAGTTAAAAAAATAAAAGCAGAAACCAGAGAAAGCAGAAAAGAAAGACACGAGGAAGAGGAAGGTGCAGGAAGAGGAGGAAGAGAAGAAACAAAGAAGAGAAAGAACAACAATAGCAGCAACAATAAGTGCAATGAATAGAAAACAGTTACCAAAATGAGCAATATTAATCTATCACTAATCCCTTTATATGTGAATGGTCTGAATACACCAATTAAAAGACAGAAATGGTCAGAGTAGATACAAGAAGACCGACTATATATTGTGTACAAGAAACCACTTTAAATGAAAAGATAATTTAAAGTAAAGCAACGGAGAAAGATATGCCACAGTTAACACCAATCAAAAGAGAGCTGAGGGCGCCTGGGTGGCTCAGTCGGTTGAGCGACTGCCTTCGGCTCAGGTCATGATCCCGGGGTCCTGGGATCGAGTCCCGCGTCGCGCTCCCTGCTCTGCGGGTAGCCTGCTTCTCCCTCTCCCACTCCCCCTGCTTGTGTTCCCTCTCTCGCTGTGTCTCTCTCTGTCAAATAAATAAATAAAATCTTGAAAAAAAAAAAAAAAAGAGAGCTGAAGTAGCTGTATTAATGTCAGACAAAGCAGATTTCAGCGCAAAGGCAATTATCAGGGACAAAGAGCATCATTACATAATGAGCAAAAGGGGTCAATTCTTCAAGAACACGTAACAATCCGTACTGTCTACTTGCCTACTAATAGAACATCAAAATATGAGGCAAAAATTGATAGAACTGCAAGGAGACATAGATAAATCTATCATAGTTGGAGACTTCCACACCCCTCTCTCAGTAGTTGACAGTTCCTGCAGGCAGAAAATCGGTAAGATGTAGTTAAACTAAACAGTACCATCAATCAGTATGTCTAGGGGACACACATAGAATGCTTCATCCAACAACAGTAGAACAAACATTCTTCTCAAGGTCACATGGAACGTTCACCCAGATAGATGATATTCTGGTAAGCCAAATAAAACACCTCAACAAATTTGAAAGAAGAAAATCAAACAAAGTATGCTCTTAGACTACAATGAAATTAAACTAGAAATCAATTTCAGAAAGAGCTGGAAAATCCCAAAATATTTGGAGATTAAACAACAGACTTCTAACCATGGCTTCAAGAGGGCTCAAGAGAAATTTTAAAAATACTTTGAATAAAAATGAAAATTCAACTTATCAAAATTTGTGGGACGTCATGAAAGCCGTGCTTAGGGGGAATTTTATAACATGGAATGAATAGTAGACAAGAAAGATCTATAATCAATAATTTAAGCTTCCACCTCAGGAAACTAGAGGAAGAAGAGTAATATAAACTTAAAACAACCAGAAGAAACAATAAACATTGTAGCACAAATCAATGAAATTGAAAACAGAAAATTAATAGAGAAAATCAATAAAACCAAAGTTGGTTCTTGGGAAAGATCAATAAAATTGATAAAACTCTATTCAGCTGACAAAGAAAAAAAGCGAAGACACAAATTACTAATATCAAAAATGAAAGAGAGGCTATCATTGCTTATCCCATGGACATTAAAAGGTTGGGTTTCTCTGGCGGAACCTTGAATGACACAGGTCCATAGATATAAATTCATACATGAATGCCAAATACAAGGTGTGAAAAAATACTCATCAAAACCAGTAAAATACTTGAGTATGGGGAGGGACCTGGGATAGAGTTTGAACTTGGAAGTGAGTTTTAGTCTTATCAACTTTTTTTTTTTTAAGATTTTATTTATTTATTTGATAGAGAGAGCGCAAGAGGGAACACAAGCAGGGGGAGTGGGAGAGGGAGAAGCAGGCTTCCCGCTGAGCAGGGAGCCCGATGTGGGGCTCCATCCCAGGACCCTGGGATCATGACCTGAGCCGAAGGCAGATGCTTAACGACTGAGCCACCCAGGCTCCCCTCAACTTGTTTTTTTTTTTAACCAAGAGAAGATAGTCATATATTCCTTGTGCACTTAAACACTTTTCAAAGTAAAGAACAGTTGAGCATCTGGCTAACCACCCAGTCAATACTACACAAAGCAAGGGGAAGTGTTAACACAAGAGTGCACAAAGCAAAGGTGAAAAGAAAAGCGTTCTATCGTTTCTGATCACAGTATACACTTTGGGTAAGTGCTTGCAATATGCCATCGAAGTAGCAGGGATAAAGAAAAGAGAGGCAAAATGGTGTCTACTCTTCTGTGAGGAAGGTGTCATCATCAATACCATGTTTTGTGCATCTACTCTTATCCCTCAGAGTCAACATTTATTGAGTACTAACCGAATGCCAGGCACCGTTCTACCTGTTTGCTGTGTTTTACATGTATTTTCCGGTCAACTTTCAGAACAACCACATGCATGTAGGCATTGTTTTTATTACCCCAGTTTTAAATATAAGAAACTAAGCACAGACCGGTTCATAACTTGCTTAAGGTCGTCCAGCTAAAGGCTGGGAATCAAACCGAGTGGTCTGATCACAAAGCCCGGCTTCTTAAGCACTAGGCTTTGCTACCAACACTAATTTGTTTCTTCTGTTTTGTTTAATCCTCACCAAAACCTGGCTAAGTGTTACCCGCTATTATTTACAGATAGGGAGACTGAAACCCGAAGAGGTCATGGAATTGGCATAGGTCACACTGATAGTAGATGGCAGAACCTGGTTTAAAACCAGCTCTTTCTCCAGTAGAAATAAATCACTGTGATAAAGTGTCATGGAGGCTTGGATAACAAACACCTGCTGGGTGGCTCTTTGGCCTCTTTGCTACTCTATGTCTTCTGTTGCTTCGTTCCCCTGCCTCCTTCCCCTTGCTCCTCGTTTTCTTATTTCTCAGCATGGATTTCCTCTTCCAACTCTTGATGGCTGCTTTCTCTGTCAGCCTTTCTCTCCTCTGTCTGCCTGCCTCTCTTACTCCACCCCTTCTGAGTGCTCCCAAACTCCCAAGTTAAAAAACAAAACTCTTTAGTTCTCAGTTGAGTGAGGAGAAGGCGAGGAAGTGTTGATGCTCTTGTTTAAATTCAGGTCTTTGGGGCGGGCGCCTGGGTGGCTCAGTCGGTTAAGTGGCTGTCTTCGCTCAGGTCATGACCCCAGGGTCGTGGGATCGAGTCCCGCGTCGGGCTCCTTGATGGGCGCGGAGCCCGCTTCTCCCTCTGCCTGGTGCCCTGCCTACTTGAGCTCTCTCTCTCTGTCAAATAAATAAATAAAATCTTAAAAAAAAAAAATTCAGGTCTTTGACTACCGATCAATTATTGCCGGAAAAGTTAACAGTTGCAGCTCACGTCTCACAGGGAATGTGGCTGCAGCGGGGTGACGTTCGCATCTGCGTACCCTCCTACACAACACACAGGTGCTGGTGGAGTAGTCCCTTCATCGGTAGGAGTTGCCTGCTGCTGCCTGGAGGCTTACACAGCCTGTGGCTCTTGAATCACATGCTGAAACTTCGTAATGAAACCCGAAAGCCGCAGAAGCATAAACACAGCTGCTTATGCCTGTAACGTAAGTGGTTTACAAGGGAGACTATAATCAGGAGAATCTAGTGTTTAGGCAATTACATTAACAGCAGACAAAGAGAAATCACATGTATTTGACGGGAGGCCGTTTTAAGAAACCGTGTATTTGTGTGTTGCAGGCGTAATGAGCCATCTTAAATGTCATCCATTATTCATCAATTTGAATAAAATACAAAGGGCCTTCCCCTAAAAACAGAATATTAAAATTCTGTTAAAAATGTGAGCGTTTTGCTTTTAGTAGCTCATTTTATTTCTTAAATGGGTTCAGAAGTGTTTAATTTTAAAGTGATTACAACCAAAGAGATTTAATATCTCTTAAGTATGCCAAAGATACTGTCTCAGAAAACCTGTATGTTTGGGGATATCCAAGAGTGTAAAAAATACAATCTCTGTTGGAACTTGAACTGGGTTGGGGGAGGGCCGTAGAGAATAGTCAGACCCAGCAGAAGGTGGCAGGTGATTTGGAACGTAACCTTGATGGATGATAGAAGGTAATCAGTCAAGATGGGGGAAACTTGCAGCAGTAAAGGTCAGAGGTCAAGCCAGAAAGCTCAAAAGACCCACTGCTGGCTCACTGGTAGAGTTTCAGCCCTTGGGATCAGAATACACACAGGAAAGATCACTGATGAAATGAAAAGGGAGGGGTGCCTGGGTGGCTCAGTCCGTTAAGCGGCTGCTTTCGGCTCAGGTCGTGATCCTGGAGTCCCGGGATCGAGTCCCGCAGCGGGCTCCCCGCTCAGCGGAGAGCCTGCTTCTCCCTCTCCATCTGCCTGTCACTCTGCCTGCTTGTGCTCTCTCTCTGTGTCAAATAAATAAATAAAATCTTTTTTTTAAGAAAAAGAAAGAAATGAAAAAGGAACCAGAAAGACCCCTGGGTCAGGACAAGAATGCATGGCTTCTGCCATTGGATTTGGGACTCAAGGCATGGGACTGGTACAAGGACCATTTTCAGGACGTCTAGATATAAGGCGGTGTAGTCATTTATTTCTTAAATTCTACTGATTAAGGACTGTTTTGGGAGCCTGGAGTGGGGCTCAGTCTTCCAGTTGCAGGAAGTCTGTCCTCATTATAAGGTCTGTGCAGAATGGGGGCATACAAGTTGCAAATGACATTTTACTCATCTGGTATAACGAGAGTGGTGATACATCAGTAAAGTTCCAGTGGGAACAACTGGTAGTCACAAACTTCACAAAGCATTTCCGAAAGCATTTCTAAAATTCAATTATTATGGGACTGGAAGTGAATCAATAATAGATAATAAATGGATAAGGCTTATGGTTGTGTCCTTAGCAGAGATCCCTAAATGACTGTGCATGAATCAGTTGCTTCAGAATCACTTGGTGATGCTTTAAGAACTAGCTTCCCAGGTCCACAGGCTGTCTATGAAGTCAGGATCTGAGAGTAAAGCCTAGGAATCTCATTTTCGAAAAACTCCCCTTTAGAGCCCTGTCAAATTGATTCCACAGAGAGCATTTCGAGGGCTGCAAAGAATTTAAGAATTTTTAGGGCGCCTGGGTGGCTCAGTCGTTGGGCGTTTGCCTTCGGCTCGGGCCCTGATCCCAGGGTCCTGGGATCGAGCCCCGCATGGGGCTCCCTGCTCAGCGGGAAGCCTGCTCCTTCCTCTCCCACTCCCCCTGCTGGTGTTAACTCTCTCATTGTCTCTCTCTCTGTCAAATAAATAAATAAAATCTAAAAAAAAAAATTTAAGAATTTTTAGTCTTTGTTATCTCAAATAGTTGAAGTGCTCCCTTTTAATAGTATCCTGTAAATACATGGACAAATACAGTTCCTTTTTATACCGTGATATATAGCTTTAGCTCAGTGCCCCCCAGAATTACCATGAATTCCAATTTTATAAGTCTACAGTCGGTGAACTTTTAATTCCAGAAAACCATCCCTCTTTCCTCTGCAGTTGTAGGGTACCCCCGGGGGGCACATCATCTCATGGGGTCCATGTGCTTGGGACAATCCCAACTATATCTTGTGTACTTCATTCCTTACTATCTTTCCTGTCATGCTGACGTGAGTATTAGAGATGAGAAGACTTGATCCAGGTCACCAGTCAGATTATTGTCCCCAGGGTTTGGATGAAGACACAGAGGTGCAGAAGACTTTGCCACCTAAGGAGGCTTCTTGCCACCAAACCTCTCAGCAGTTCTCTCTGCCTCGCTGGCAGCTGAAGATGGTTTGTAAGTCTGTTCATGGTCCCTAGCAGTTACCCCAGACTCCTGGAGGGGAATTGGGACTGGAGTCCCGGTTTTGCCTCCAGTACTAGCCTACTGTGTGGCCTTACCTAAATAGCATCATTTCTCTGGTTTGTTGCAGTGGTAAGAGCTAGGGTTTGAATGCTAACTCCACTTCGTATATATGTAATTTGGGGCAAGTTATTTAGCATCTAGTGCCTCAGTTTCCTCCTCGATAAATCAGAGGTAGTAAAAGGACCCATCTCAGAGAGCTGTGGCAATTTACTCAGTTATTGCCTGTTTAATACTTAATACAGTGCCTGGCACAGAGTTTTCTATAAATGTTAGCTATTGTATTTAAGAAGAAGTGGGATAATAGATGTGAAGACCACTTTGAAATGGTTCAAAGTCCAGATGTACACAAGGTAGAGAAAGATAATAGTATTGGCTGTCTAATGCTGTGTTACCAAATTAGTAGCTTAAAAACTGACATACTCAAAATCCTATCATCTCCCAGTTTCTGAAAGTAAGTTGTTTTGGCTCAGGATCTCGACTCTCAGGAGCTTGGCTAACCTGGAGAGGGAGCTGAGCTGTTAGGTTTTGGCATAGCCAGTTAAAGCAGCAGGCCAAAATGGAAGTAACAGTGAAGCCTTTAATCACTATGGCGATAGTGTAAGAGGCTAAAACCAGAGAAGGTGAAGCCTGTCCCCAGGTCCATTTTGCCCCATGGAACAATGTGCCTGTTAAGGGGGAAGAAAGAGTGGAAATGAAAGCTAGGAGTGGAGTACAGGGTACTTGGTCTGAGAGGGGAAAAAAAGAGTCTTCAGGGTCCTGCCCCAGTAAGGAGGCCTCCACAGAGTCACCTTGGCTGAAGGGTGTCTGAACTAGAACTGCAAATATACATAAGAGCCTGGCTGGCCAGAGGGGCTTGAGTCCTTGACCGAAGCTCCCTTTAGAGACGTTAATGCATTGACTGTGCACCAAGCCTAGTATGGAGAGGGCAGCATTTCCCATGAGGCCTGCCAGGTAAAGACTTTGTAATTGTCCTTGGTCAGGCCTGAAAAACCACACACAGGTTTTGGGTCAGGAGCTGGACGCCTCAGCCGGCATAGATGGGATCCGCTGTGGGGGCAGTGCCGGGTGCATGTGTCAGAAGCGGGGCAGCTGAAGCAAGGACCTAGAGCCCAGTTAGATAAAAGCTGGAGGGGAAATGGAGGGCAGGGTCAAATAGATCAGTTCAAACAGACATACACAGGAGGTCAGGCAAACAAGGTGAACAAATGTCAAGAGGGCCAAGAGTAATTCCAGAATCCAGAACCCGGGCCCAAGGGTTGCTCAATGTATGATGCTGGGACCAGCTATGTGGTCAGCTCAGAAACTCACTAAACATTCCCGACCCCACGGCAGTTTCTCACTAGTCTTCAAGTGGAACAGGACCTTCAAAAAAAAAACATTTTTAGCAAGTTGCCCTGTGATCTTAATGCATATAACAATTTGAGTACCACTAGATGAAGAGATCAACCATGAAGAGGAGAGGCTGGGCCACAGCAGGGTCAGGCCATAGGCACCGACCGAGCACAGTACCCTCTCTCCTTGGCTTTGTTCCCCTCTTTTTCAGATGGGAATATTCTGTCACTGGTTAGATCTAGCCTGGAAAACACACACACACACACACACATGGAAAGGTAGATGGGAATGGCTTAAAAGTCAAGACTTCAGGGGCACCTGTGTGGCTCAGTTCGTTAAGCACCTGACTTCAGCTCAGGTCATGATCTCAGGGTCCTGAGATCGAGTTCCGCCTTGAGCTCCGAGCTCAGCAGGGAGTCTGCTGCTGTTTTTCCCTCTCCCTCTGCCCCCTCCCAGCTCGTGCTCTTTCTCTCTCTCTCAAATAATAAAATCTTTTTTAAAAAATTCAAGACTTTATGGGCACCTGGGTGGCTCAGTTGGTTAAGCGACTGCCTTCAGCTCGGGTCATGATCCTGGAGTCCCAGGATCGAGTCCCGCGTCAGGCTCCCTGCTCAGCAGGGAGTCTGCTTCTCCCTCTGACCCTCCCCCTCTCATGCTTTCTGTCTCCAATTCTCTCTCTCAGATAAATAAATAAAATCTTGAAAAAAAAATAAATAAAGTTTAAAAAAAAAATTCAAGACTTTGTAACTAAGAACAGGTGTGGCTCTTAATAGTGGCTCTTAATAATTGCACCATGCCAAGCAAGGCTTGGATTTTCCACCGTAGGTGGAAAATGAAAACTTGGATTGACCTGTGAACTAGGAGGATTGCTTCTCACACGTGATCTGCACACCTTGTGGCAGGTTGATGAGAACTACTTAGCTTGACTTGATTTATCCAGTTCAACCTCTTAGGAATATTTCAGATTTCAATGAACTCACAATGATGCTAAAGCAAAGAATATGTTTTACTGTGAGAAAGCCACCTGGACTTGAGTGGTCCTCTGAGATAGAGTTCATTGTTTCAGTGGTGTAGGGATTATGGTCACTGGTCACAATGCAGTGAATGAGTAGTTAATAAAGTGTGCAAATCCTAATGACCGGTACCTAACTGAGCAAGAGGGGAGAATCATAGAATTGAGACAGTCACAACTTTCATTCTTGGTAACATACTAGAGTACCCTCAGCATTTGATATTCGTGCTTTCCATCCCCACTGGTCACAATCAGCTGTCCAGAAAATTCTGGAAAGAGTAATCACCAAAATCTAAAGGTCTTGAGGATCTTGAAAAGGCCAATGGCATAGCCTTAAGAAATGTGGATGAGACTTGTAGTCATCTCCTGATTGTTTTCTGACCAGATTAAATGTTACACAGAGGTCCACTTGAGTGAAGAGAAAGGTTTCACACCAGAGAAAGAGTGGGGATCCACTTTTAGCATTATTATGGGTCAAATATTCTGACAAGCCATTTTGCTGAAATACACATAGGTCCTAAACAACAAATGTACTTTTAAATATGGCTGAGTTTGCAAGAAAGTAAGGAAAATTCCCAAGAACGAAAAGAAACAGCTGTGAGTTGACATCTGGGTGGCAAGTGAATGTAGAGGCCTGACTCCTCCGCAAAAAAGCACTGATGCCAGGAATCCAGAGCGCTGGGATTTATAATTGCTAAGGAAAATGAAGGGTCAGACTTGTGGCCATGAAAACGAAGGGAACAGAATTTGAAATGCATGTATAAAGTCATAACCTGTTGAAGGGGCTATATGACCTCAACGGAATGGTGTGTAAGAGAACTATCCGAAAGTCAGCAAAGAGCAGCTAAGAGGAAATCTGCTTGGGTTGTAGCACTGGGCTAGAAACAACCGTATCATCTCTTCTGAGAATTTTTAACCTTATCCACTTGTGATTTGGGAGTTTTAATTTATACTCTGCATTGAATTTATACTACCCACAAGCAGGAAAATCCCCAACTGAAAAATAAGCTAGTCCTGGATTGGAAGTATAACCTGGTGCCTGGCATAAGAAAATACTAATCCTGGAGAAAGCATTTCCTACTTGAGGCTTCAGGATTCTTATATATTTGATGAAAACAAATAAAAATTCCCAGTGAAAAATTACCAGACATAAGAAAACACGCTCTAATGAGTGAAAGCCAGCAAACATGACAAACAGTAGGTCTAGATCATAAGGAATTCAGAAAATGGAATTATCTAATATTGAGTATAAAACAGCTATTTAAAGAAACGACAGATACAAAAGGCAAAAATGAAATATTAGCAAACAATTGAATACCACATTAAAAAACTAGTATTTGTGACCACATGAGATTTATTTTAGGAATGTTGGTTTAATATTAGGAAATTTAATAATATCATATGCCATATTAATAGTTGGTGATGGATGTACACTTTTTAAATAGCTTAATGGAGATAAAATTAACCTACAATAAACAGTACATACTTAAACTGGGTAATTTGGTAAGTTTTGACACATGCCCCCCTATGAAACCAGCATCAAGGTCAAAATAATAAGCATATTCATCACCTCCAAAAGTTTCCTTGTGCTACTTTGTGATCCTTTCTTCCTTTTCCTTCTTGTGGGTCCTCCACAACTTCATGTGACAACTTTCTGTACCATAGATTAGTTTGCATGTTCTAGAATTTTATCTAAGTGGAATCATACAGTATATACTCTTATTTTGTCTGGCTTCCACTCAGCATAATTATATCAAGATTCATCAATGTTGGTGCATGTATCAGTAATTCATTTCTTTTTATTGCTGAGTGATCCATTGGTTGGCTCACTTGAGAAAATCAGTGGTAGGTTCTCTCCAGCTGAGTGGACTCTAGCAATTTTGCAGCTAAAGAGCAATGGAAGAGAGGAAAAGACCTCTACTTGCTTCTTGAGATTTGGCTCGACAGCCTTGCCTGTGTGGATTCAGAAGCATCAATAATCCTTAGGTTTGGATCATCCCATGGGAGTGAGTAAAGCTCTTACTGGAAGTGAGACTGGATCTAACTTGTAACTGTGGAGACTGTGGATCTAACTGCAGTGAGGCAGAAAACCCGGCCAGTGGGCTGCGCTCCCTGGTGTTGGCACTGCTGTGCATGTTGGGGAATTGAGCCACATTGAGGGGGTTTTCTTCTTGATTTGTTCTGAAAAACTTGGTCCTTTCATTCCGGCCAGGGTTGGGTCCCTCTTTATCATGGGAGCCCAGAAAGAAAATAACTGAGCTCTTCACTAAAGATCATATTACATGGTGAGAGACGGGGAAGAAAACGGCTTTGAAATAGATAACAGTAATTCATAACTACCCACAAGCATGCTCATCATCCCTTGGATTTTTTTATATAAACTGCTCAGGTGGGGGAAGAAGTTCCAGGACAGGAAGCAAGAGTTCAGGAGGACTTCTAACTCATTAAAGCTACAGAAATCTGTGGGTCCACAGCAATTTCCTCAACTATCTTTCATGCTAAGATGCAGCCAGCAACAAACAGAACTGTAGAGACTGGAGGGCAGGACCAGAGCAACTGCTACAGGTTCTGAATAAAGCATATGGAATCAAAGGAGAGGGCAGAACGGTTCAGAGAGGTCATCCTGACCTGATAGTCCAGGAAGCATTGGGGGTGGGGGTGTGGGCAGGACAAACTCTGGCTGAGTGTCAGGAGGACAAACTCTGAGTGGGCACAGGGAATAACCATAAGGAGTGGGAAAGGAGACCGAGACCTAGCATATGACCATGTTAGGAAAGGTAAGAATGACTGATAATGGAAAAAGTAAATAAGCAATTTTCGGACTTGAAAGATGTATTAGCCAAAGGCATTTGCCGTCTCTGGTCTTGCAACATACTCCCTTCTAACCCGCACTCAAACTGTCCTCAAGCCACTGTCACGGTAGAGGAATGTAGTGACAGGAGGGAAATTTACTTTCTTAAGGGCATCTTCAGCATTCCTGACAAAGCAGGTCTTTGCTTAAAGAAGTTTTTTGAATAGGGGCTCTTCTAGTCCCTTAAAAATAGTTTGATTTATACAGAATTTCTGCTTCTAATCAATGTAATCTATCCTAAAATAATAATTGTAATTGCCACATAACTGTCATCCCCACCCTGAGATCTCAAATGCAGATAAACACGACCTATGTTTGTAAGTGGCTACAGCATCCGTAGCAGCCAATGCTACTTTGGCTTGCTTTGTGTCAGAGGCTGTTCTGAGTGCTTTCCAAACGTTAATTTATTTAATTCTCACAGCAGTCTTAGGAGGCAAGCATCATTATTCCCATTTTGTAGAATAACCTGTTTGCATTTCACTGGGCTAACAATGTATTCATTAGACCAACAGCATTTTTTTTAAGATCATGTAATGAGTATGCTAATAGTATTTGGGAAAATTTAAAAATCTGTTCAACTAATGATATAAAATCAGTTATGCTGGTAGTCACATTCATTCAATGAACTTTATATACTAGAGATTTTTAGGTGGTCATATACTGACAAGAGGATCTTAAACAATGTGTCTGTAATCTCTTTCTTGATTATGAAAGAAATGTTCAATTATTGTAGACAGAGCAGAAGGTTCTATGGGTTGTTTTTTTTAAATGTAACTTTCAGTGACTTCTGGTTGCTCCATTTTGGTGACCATTTATATTGATTACTTAGGACAGTTTACATTCAAACAAGCACATTGTCCTAGAAAATTACATTGAGACACGTATAGAATAAACAAATTACATTTTTAAATTAATTGTTATAGAAGATAAGTAATTCTTGGGGCATCTGACTCTTGATTTTGGCTCAGGTCATGATCTCAGATCATGAGATCAAGCCCTGCATCAGGCTCTGTGCTAGGCATGGAGCCTGCTTAAGATTCCCTCTCTCTCTCTCCCTCTGCCCCTCCTCATGTGCTCTCTTTCTCTCTCTCTCTCTTTTAAAAAAAAGTAATTCTAAAAATGAAACTGGTTCTAAACTGGTTTTGACCAGTTTGGTTTTGAGAAGTTTTACATCTTTAACAATGGTCATGCTATGAAAAGATGTAATTTTATTAGATATTTTATTAAGGAGAAATTAAATGTAAAATGTATACATTCAAACACATTTGATGAATAATATATCAAGGATGCTGATGACACCCATGTTCATGTAAAAAGAAGAACACAAAATGTCTAAAGGCAGTGTTTTCTTCCCCCACACTAAATTTAGTTAACTGATATGTCAAGTGTATGTAGGAGATTGCTAAACTTCTTCCTGCTCTGGATGCATAAGAAGAGGGAGAAATAGGAGAGAGGACTTCTTTCGAAGAACTGGAAGAAGGAAAGACTTTGTCATGCAGACAGGTAGAGAAAACAGTTAAGTTAATAAAGGACATACAAATGCTTTTCTGGCTAAAAGTATATCCTATTGGCCTAATTTGGAACCTGATAGTTGGAAAGGTTAAAGCATTAAATCTCTTACCTTCCATGACAGTTCAGCCATACAATCCTGTTGCATTTTAGACTATAACACTTTTTGTAATTTCTTCCCACCCACTTCTCCTGAAAGAAGGAGGGGAGAGAGGAATAATAACACAGGACAAAGGGCTTAGTATTCCTGTAGGACATGTCCAAGCTAAATGCACATGGGACACACTGGAACTTAAACACCATCAGGACCCCTTCTGAGCATGGACTACGCGGGGTCTCACTCATCTCAACATGATGAGAATGATCACTAGATACTTTGGCAAGCACACGGTGTTGCAGAGAGCTGTAAGCAAGTCAGCTGGACACCAATCCTTGATCTTGCCTTTCCATTCTTCAGCCTTCCCCACTGGAGCTTGGCATTCTCCTGGCTCCTGAGACCATCTATATTCTGCTGACTCCCACATTTTAAAGTCCAACCCTTGCTTCTGAGCTACAAATCCATATAATTAATCTGACTATTTGACATCTCCACTTGAATGTCTCCCGAGGCACTGGGATGCAGCAGGGAACAAAATAGGCAAAAAAACAAAAACAAAAACAAAAAAAACCCATCTTTGTGGAATTCACATTCTAGCCTATACTCAATATGTCCCAAACTGAAGCCATATACCCTAAATCTATCCACACCACTCAGTTGCTCTGGCTAAAAACCACAAGTTACTGGCTTTACCTCCAAGGTGTTTTTCTTCTTTGGTGCCAACACATTGATCCAAGAAATCCGGCACTTTTCTCCTGAGCATCTGTAAAAGGCTCCTAACTGGCTTCCTTTCATCTGCTTTTATTCTCCTCCCTTCTAAGCTAGAATGGTTACTTTGTTTTCTAAGAGTGATCTTTTTAAATGGAACATCTGGTGGCGACAATCCCCTGCTTAAATTTTTTTCAAATGCAAATTGAATAAAACATAGAGCCCAACAGACCCAGCAGGATCTGGCTCCCATTCTCCGTCCCAACTTTTTCCTCTTGGCTCTTGAGTTCCAGGCACAGTGACTTTCAGTGTGTTCTTACCTATGCCAGTCTTTGTCACTTGAGTGATATTCTTCCTCTTCCATTTGACTCAATTCATGCTCAACTCTCAGGATGAACATCTTTTTTTCTGGTCTACAATTCCTGCCACATCACCAGGAGTGCCTTCATGTATACATTCCTAGTATTTTTTTCCTTATGCTTGCTAACAATGTAATTAATTACCTGTGTGAGGATCTGCTTACTGTCTGTACCCACCACTACCCCGTAAGCTCCATCAGGGCAGGAACCGGATCCAGCTTTCTCACCACAGACTTTGCAGAGAGATGAGAGTGGAAATGGTAGCCACTCAGTGAGTATGTGTTACGTTGGTTAAATACAAGGAAAAGCTATAACTCCTTCAATTAAGCCACTATTATAACACATTAAAGAGAAATAAAAATTTGCCACGAAGGATGTAATTATGGAAAAGTAAGGAGTACTAGTGGGCTAACTAGAAAAAAAAATGTAAAGAAAACTTTTATTGTCTAGGTGACAATAGTGAATTAATACAAATGTTACAGGGGAAAACTAATGTTGATAATGAATGAGAGTGATAGGAACAGAGAAAAACACCGTAGCAGCTCCAATCTGGAAAGACTGATGGTGGAAATGTCATTAAGGATGGGAAGTGATCTTTCTATAAGAGGATCCAGCAAACCTCCCAGTGATTGTTAATAGGATTTCTAGGGACATGTCCTGCACCAAATGTCTCTGAAGCTGTGATCTCCCTACACTCAGATATTCAGATGTAGTTGAATAGAGTTATATAGAGAATAGCACAAAATGCTAAACTGGAATGGATGGGAAGCTAAGCAGCTGGTAAATAGAGAAAGAAGAAAATACTGAATAGTGTGCATGCAGGTTGATTCCCATGATGACTTTTAAATATGGTTTAGAAGGAATAAATACTTAATGAACTGAAAAGCTTCAAGGTTGGGAGTGGCCTTGTGCAGGTAGAACATGAACATCTTCTGCACATAACTCCTTTTGATTTCAGATTTCAAAAGAATAGACTGGGCCAAAATTACTTGCTGTGCAGTAATGGTTTCATAATGGGAATGTTATGTCTCAAGATTTAGAACTTTCTAAATTATTCAGAAATCTTGTGAAATTTTTATTTTGCAACCTCAAATGATACAGTTTATCTTGTTTTGGGAAGAGAAAATGCATCTATATTTCTGAGAGCTTGTTTTTTAGTAAAAGTAAACCAAGATGAACAGGTTTAGATATTGGGAATATATGGGATATGTTTCCCATATTATGATTTAAAAATGTTAGGTTAAACATTCAGAATCTGCTCCATGCCAAATATTACATCAATATATCATGTAAGTACTACTGATCCTGACCTCCTAGGTCGATGTTAAAAATACTTAAGAAATCTTGATTTGCATTATTAATAAATTGCTTTTCTTTCAGAGATACCTCATAATATTGCACTGTCACCTTTTCTCATTAATTAAGCTATGATAAGAGGGTCTGAATAGAATTCTAGTTTCCTATCCTGTAAAAGACCTAATCTTGAATAAAAATGTATTTTCCTTTTCTTTCTGTTGTATGGTCATTGTTAACAATAAACAGAACTACTTTTTGAAAGATAAAAATTCTCAGCCACTCTGGAAAACAGTTTGGTAGTTTCTTAAAAAACTAAATATGCATTTACCATACAATCCAGCAGTTACACTATTGTGCATTTATCTTAGAGAAATAAAAACTTCTCATATAAAAACTTATAAATGAATATCTATAACAAACAGCCTTATTCCTCATAGCCAAAAACTGGGAAATAACCAAATATTCTTCATTGTGTGAGTGGCTAAACAAACTATGGTACATTTGCCACTCAGAAATAAAAAGAATGGTTTATTAAGATACAGAACAACTTGGATGAATCACCAGGGAATTACACTGAGTGAAAAAAAGCCAATCCCAAGAGGTTACATACTATGTATATGATTCCATTATATAACATTTTTGAAATCACCAAATGATAAAAATGGAGGACACATTAGTGTGGTTGGGGGGCAGACAGGGAATGGAGGAAGGGAGTGGGGGAGGAAGTACAGTAGCAAAGGGAGTGGAGTGTGGTTATAAAAAGGCAACATAGGGATCCTTGTCTTGATGAAAATATGCCATATCTTTCTTTATCCATTCACTAGCCAGTGGACATTTGGATTATTTCCAGTCTTTGGCTACTATGAATAATATTGCTATGTATATTCAGGTACAAGTCTTTATATGGATATAAGGTTTCATTTTCTTGAGTGGATACCTTAGGGCAAAATTGCTAGATAATTGTAAGTTAATTATCATAATAGTTAGTGTTTAACTTTTGAAGTAATTGCCAAAATGTTTCCGAAATTGCTTGTGCCATTTTACATTCCCACCAGCAATCTAAGATTGCTAATTCCAGATTTTTCTCATACTTGCTAACACTTGGTATTCACAGTTTCTCTCCTCCCTCCCTCCCTCCCTCACTTCCTTCCTTCCTTCCTTCCTTCCTTGATTTTATTTATTTGACAGAGAGAGACACAGCGAGAGAGGGAACACAAGCAGGGGGAGGGGGAGAGGGAGAAGCAGGCTTCCCGCTGAGCAGGGAGCCTGATGCGGGGCTTGATCCCAGGACGCCGGGATCATGACCTGAGCCAAAGGCAGCCGTTTAATGACTGAGCCACCCATGCACCCCAGTCTTTTTCTTTTTAGTCATTCTGATGGGTGTGGAGTGGTATCTCACTGTGGCTTTACTTTGCATTTCTTTAATGACTACAGATGTTGAGTATCCTCTCATGGACTTATTAGCCATTCATATATCAATGAAATATCTGTTCAAACCTTTTGCCCACTTTTAAATTGGGTTATTTTTATTCTTATGATTGCGTTTTAAGAGTTCTTTATATATACTGAATATAAACCCTTTATCAGATCCGATTTGCAAATGTTTTCTACTAATCTGTGGCTTATCTCATTGTTAACGATAATTTTTGAAGAGCAAAACCTTTAAATTTAAATGTAAAAATTTAAAGTCCAACTTACCAACTTTTTCTTTTATGGATCATGCTTTTAGTATTATGTCTAAGAAATCTTTTCTAACCCAATATCACAAAGATTTTCTCCTATATTTTCTTTTAGAAGTTTTATATTTGTAGCTCATCTATTTAGGTCTATGATCCATTTTGAGTTTATTTTTCTGTATGGTGTCAGCTAAGGGTCTAAGTTTTTGCCTATGAATACCCCATTGTTTTAGCATCATTTGCTGAGAAGACTTTTCCTATTGAATTGCTTAGCACTTTGTCAAAAGTCAGTTGACTATAAGTGCAAAAGTTTATTTTTAAACTTTCTCTTCTGCTGTATTGATCTGTATGTCTGTTCTCATGTCAATATTACACTGTTTTGATCACTGTGATTTTACAGTAAGCTCTGAAATAGAGTGTAAGGCCTCCAACTTTTGTTCTTCAGAATTGTTTTGGCTATTCTTGGTTCTTTGCATTTCCATATAAGTTAGTATTGACCTGTCCATTCCTATGAAACAAAACAAAACAAAAAACCTTGCTGAGTTTTTTAAAAATATTTTCTTTTTTTTTTAAGATTTATTTATTTGACAGAGAGAGATAGTGAGCGAGAGAGAGCACAAGCAGGGGGAGGGGCAGAGGGAGAGGGAGAAACAGACTCCCTGCTGAGAAGGGAGCCTGATGCGGGGCTTGATCCCAAGACCCTGAGATCATGATCTGAGCTGAAGACAGATGCTTAACCAACTGAGCCACCTGGGCGCCTCCCCTTGCTGAGTTTTTGATAGGGTTGACATTGATTTACTCGACTCTGTAGATCAATTTGGGAAAAATTTCTATTTTAACAATTTTGAGTCTTCCAATCTACAGACATGTTATGTGTCTCCATTTATTTAGGTCTTTAATTTCTTTTAGCAAAGTTCATGGGGTACAGGTATATGTCCCTTTTTGCTAAATTTGTTCCTAAGTATTTTATTCTTTTTAATGATACTATGAATGAAATTGTTCATTTTGTTTTGAGATTGTTCATTGCTAGCACATAGAAATATAATTTATTTTTTGTGTGTTTGGTATCCTGAAAACCTGCTAAACTAATTTATTAATTTTAGTAGTTTTTTTTGCGTGTATAGATTCTTCAGGATTTTCTACATATAACACCATGTCATCTGCAAGTAAAAATTTTACATCTGCCTTTCTAATCTGAATGACTTTAAATTTGTCTTCTTACCTTGTTATGATGGCTAAAACTCTGGTACAATGTTGAATAGAAGCGATATGAGTGAATATCCTTCCTTTTTGCCTGATCTCAGGAAGAAAACATTCATTCTTCCACTGTGAAGTCTTATGTTAGCTATATGATTGTGCTTTTTTTGGGAGGGTGGGCTTGTGGGGTTTTTTTGTGGGTTTCCTTTTTTTTTTTTTTTTTTTGGTGATGTAAAGATGAACATTTTCAGCATTATGTGCTATCTTATCTTGTAAAATTAGGAGGACCTCAAATGGCCTAACCACAAGTTCTCTTTCTCATTCTCTTGCCATGAATAAGGTCCTATAGCTAAACAATCCTCCCTATCAAACAGACCAAGTGAAGTTCATGCTTCTCTCTCAGTATAGGGTTTCACTTCCCTGCCAGCCCACGATTCATTCAAATAAGCCAATCACATTCTCTTGCAGGCACCATGGGGCACCTCATCCTTTTGATACTACAAAGCCTGCCTCCTTCAGCCCCTGGTTGTTAACTCTCTTCCCCACTGCAACCACTGTGTGGCCCTTAATGGCATGTAGTGTCCTCCTCCCCTGGGCTGTGAGCATATGTGATGAATAAACTGCCATTGATCTCATCTGTCAAGCTCAGGTTTGTGTGTTCAGTCACCCCCTGAATCCTAGGGTGATAATCCCTCCTCACCAGTGGGGCAAATAGGAGGGAATTGATACATTTTGTAGATTCCCTCTATCAGGCTGAGGAAGCATTCTTCTATTTCTAGTTTAAGAGTTTTTGTCATGAATTGATGCTGGATTTTGTTGAATGGCTTTTCTCAGTTTATTGAGATAATCATGTGTTTTTGCATTTATTCTATTAATATGCTATATATTACATTAGTTGGTTTTCATTTGTTAACCAAGTTTGCATTCCTGGGATAAATCCCACTTGGGCATGGTATGTGATCTTTTTTATATGTTGCTAGATTTAATCTCCAGTATTTTGTGAGGAATTGTTTGTGTCTATTTATGCCAGTCTGTTTTTCTCCTTTCTTATGAAACCTTTGCTATTTGTATCAAAGTACAACTAGCCTCTTTGAGTTTGGAAATTTTCCCTCCTCCTTATTTCCCTGCTCATTATTGCTTTTCTTCTATTGTTTTGGGTGTAATTTGCTCATTGTCTATTCTTATTATGCAAGAAATTTACATTATTGATTTGACACTTCTTTTCAAATATTGGTATTTAGAGCTATATACTTATTTTTAAGTATTGTCTTAACTTCGTCTTACACATTTTGAAGTGTGCTTTTTTCATAAGGGGTTAAAAAATTTTCTAATTTGCCTTGTGATTTCTTTCTTCTTAGTCTCATAGATTAATTGTAAACATGTTATTTAATTTCCAAGTATTTGGAAATTTCTCATTTGTGCTATTGATATTTGTAATTGAATTTAGGTCAAAGGACATACTCTGATTGTTTTATGGTTTACCATATATGGTCTGTCCTGGAGAATGTTCCACATGTACTTGAAATGACTCTATTTCTCTGTTGGGTGGAAGGTGCGTGGTTTTATGCATCTTATTATAATCTATATCAGGTTAAATGAATTGATAGTGTTCAATTTTTCTATATCCATTTTTATTTTTATATCTATTCATTCTATCCACTATTGAAAGTGGGGCACTGAAATCTCTAATTATAGTTATCTATCTGGTCCTTTGAATTTTGTCAGTTTTTATTTCTTCTGATTTGAGGCTCTTTTGTTAGGTGAGTATAAATTAAAAATTGCTTTCATGATATGTAGATGCCTATTACTATAAAATATATCTGTCTTTAGTAAGAATTCTTAAAGTTCATTTTGTCTTAATGTAGCCATTCCAACTATATTAATATCCTTTTATTTTCAACTATTTGTGTCTTGCAATATGTATTATTTCTCTTATAGATGGCATATAACAGGGTAGTGCTTTTTATTTATTTATTTATTTATTTTTTGTTTTATTTACTTTTTATTTTCATTTAATTTTTAAAAATTTTTAAAATTTAAATTCAATTAACATATAATATATTACTGGTTTAAGAGGTAGAGGTTAGTGATTCATCAGTCTTATATAAAATACCCAGTGCTAATTATATCACATGCCCTCCTTAACGTCCATCGCCCAGTTACCCCATTCCCTCCACCCCA
Source organism: Neomonachus schauinslandi (assembly GCF_002201575.2). NCBI lineage: Eukaryota > Metazoa > Chordata > Mammalia > Carnivora > Phocidae > Neomonachus > Neomonachus schauinslandi. The sequence continues at coordinate 69,597,920 of NC_058414.1, forward strand.
CCCCAGCAAACCTCAGTTTGTTTCCTATGATTAAGAGTCTCTTATGGTTTATCTCCCTCTCTGATTTCATCTTGTTTTATTTTTCCCTCTCTTCCCCTATGATCTGATTTGTTTCTTAAATTCCACATATCAGTGAGGTCATGATTACTGTCTTTCTCTGATGGACTTATTTCGCTTAGCATAATACCCTCTAGTTCCAGCCACATTGTTGCAAATGGAAAGATTTCAATTTTTGATGGCTGTGTAATATTCCATTGTATATATAATACACACCACATCTTTATCCATTCATCTGTCGATGGACATCTTGGCTCTTTCCATAGTTTGGCTATTGTGGACATTGCTGCTATAAACATCGGGGTGCATGTACCCCTTCGGATCCCTACATTTGTATCTTTGGGGTAAATACCCAGTAGTGCAATTGCTGGGTCACAGGGTAGCTCTATTTTCAACTTTTTGAGGAACCTCCATGCTGTTTTCCAGAGTGGCTGCAACAGCTTGCATTCCCACCAACAGTGCAGGAGGGTTCCCCCTTTCTCCGCATCCTCGCCAACATCTGTCATTTCCTGACTTGTTGATTTTAGCCATTCTGACTGGTGTGAGGTGGTATCTCATTGTGGTTTTGATCTGTATTTCTCTGATGCTGAGTGATATTGAGCATTTTTTTGTATGTCTGTTGGCCATTTGGATGTCTTTGCAGAAATGTCTGTTCATGTCTTCCGCCCATTTCTTGATTGGATTATTTGTTCTTTTGAGTGTTGAGTTTGTTAAGTTCTTCATAGATTTTGGATACTAGCCCTTTATTTGATAAGTCATTTGCAAATACCTTCTCCCATTCTGTCAGTTGTCTTTGGTTTTGTCAACTGTTTCCTCTGCTGTGCAAAAGCTTTTTATCTTGATGAAGTCCCAATAGTTCATTTTTGCTTTTGTTTCCCTTGCCTTTGGAGATGTATCTAGCAAGAAGTTGCTGTGGCCGAGGTCAGAGGTTGCTGCCTGTGTTCTCCTCTAGGATTTGGATGAATTCCTGCCTCACTGAGGTCTTTCGTCCACTTTGAGTCTATTTTTGTGTATGGTGTAAGGAAATGGTCCAGTTTCATTCTTCTGCATGTGGCTGTCCAATTTTCCCGACACCAATTGTTGAACAGACTGTCTTTTTTCCATTGGATATTCTTTCCTGCTTTAAGATCAGTTGACCATAGAGTTGAGGGTCCATTTCTGGGTTCTCTAGTCTGTTCCATTCATCTATTTGTCTGTTTCTGTGCCAGTACCATACTGTCATCATGACTACAGCTTTGTAATAGAGCTTCCAGTCTAGAATTGTGATGCCACCAGCTTTGGTTTTTTCCAACATTCTTTTGGCTATTTGGGGCCTTTTCTGGTTCCATACAAATTTTAGGATTATTTGTTCCAGCTCTGAAGTTGATGAACAAATCCAGCATTAGGATTAATACAAAATCTTCTTTCTTGAACATAAGCAAATGCATCTCTCCTGGAGATTCCTGCATTTCCATGGACAAGAACTTTTCCTCCAGTTTGTAAGCTTCCATCAATAAATTCTTTAGTCATGGGAAAATAACGTATTATATTTTCAACTGGATTATCTGCAATATCCAAGACTAAATATCTAAATAATTGTTGAAAGTTTGGTTTAACAAAGTTTGCTTCAATATTTTGTCTTATGCATATTATATGGGTTATTCCATATTTCTGCAGTATAGGTAGCTTGCTTTTCAGAGCAGAAGAATATGGACCTAAAAACAATCCAGGTAAAATTTCCTGCATCTCTCGTCTCATAGGGTATGTCCATCCCTCGGCGTCGTCTTTGCACTGCGGGAGGGAGGGGAACTCCAGCTTCACGTCCTCCATGGTCCCGGCCCCGGGGCTTGTCGGGTAGTGCTTTTTAAATCCAGCCTGACAACTCCTTTTGATCAGAGTGTAATCACAGTAATGTAATTATTGATTTTGTTGGAAATATGTCTGTATTTTGCTATCTGCCTTCTAGATGTTTCATGTATTTCTTGTTTATATGTTCCTCCTTTGTGGCCTTCGTGTCAAATATCATATATCATTTAAATTCTTTTGCCAATTTTTTTAAAGTACATTTGTGGAGTTATTTTCTTAGTGGTAGTGTTAGAGATTACATATGTCATAATTTATCACAATCTGTGTCAGGTTAATATAGACTTAATTCTGGTAAAATAAAGTAATTCTGCTCCAATACAGCTTCTTTTCCTTCTTCCTCCTTTGTACAATTATCATCGTATAGATCACTTCATTTTAGTTTACAAACTCAGCAATAAGGGTTATAACTACTGCTTTATATAATCTCATGTTTCTTTGAGTAAGTAAAAGAAGGGAAGAAAAAATATTTATACTCTTTATTTTTGGTACTTACCCACATATTTACCATCTCTGGTGCTCCTGGTTTCTTATTGTCAATTCGAGTTACCATCCTGAGTCACTCCGATTAGTATGAAGGATTTTCTTTAGTATTCCTTTTTAAGCAGATCTAAGATCTATCACACTTTTGTGGGTACAGAATTCTTGGCTGGTGTTTTTTTTCTTTTCCCCAACACTTTGAATATATTCTTTTCTGTCTTCTTCCCTCCACTGTTAAGGCAATCCTAAGCAAATTTGGCTCCTACTTTCTTTTTGAACTCAAAATCCAGGTCCTTTCTAGCCTACAATTCTGGCCTTTGTATCATCCTATTTTGGACTCTCTTGGTCTGTGTTTCCTATTAGTCCTGAAAATTCTTGAGACTGGGCAATTGTGCCTCCCCATTATACACAGACTGATCTCTGGAAGAAAATAACTTTGTTACTTGTTCATAAAAGCAATGCTATTGCCATGGCTGGTCAGAAAACCGTCATGAGAAAATATAATCGTTGAGTCTTGGCATAATTACCTCTTTCTTTGTAGAACTAGCCAGCTTTCTACCATCCTTTATAATGTTTGGTTTGTAAATACTCTGATAGCAAATTATTAAAGAAACCAGACTTCTGGTTAGATTTAGTTCTTAAGCTGCTAGGACCACTGTCTTCATTTTATTTACCAAGCTATCAAATATAAAAATTAGCCCTGGGGTGTGGGGCTTTTCTGACCCCTACATGATTCATGCAGTCGTGGGTTTAACACAGCTCATTTGTGCATTCAAAGAATGCAAATTACAATCTTTACAATAAGCATTTTACCAAAAATTAAAAAGGGAGTAAACCTATTTTATGTGCTTCCTTGTTAAAAGAAATATTATGTTTAACAAAAATTGGATATCATGGCCACCTCTTTTTAATGGCTCAGGAAGAGTATGTGACTGTCTTAGAAGGCATACTGTTTCATGTAAGTGAACATAATGAGAGACATGGCTGGAATCCATTCTATCCATTAAGATCCAGTCAGGAGACAGTCACACTAGCCATTTAACAGAGAGAATATAACACAAAAATTACCAATTAGGTATGAAGTTAATTATGTGACCAAAAAGACAAACAGAAAAAATAAGGAAGCAACTACAAGAAGCAGCCGCCACCCCTAGGACTGGGTAAACAAAGGGAAAGGTGACTGTATGAAAACTTAAAAGCTTGGTGAAGAAGCCACATGGAACTGAAACTCAGATTTCTAAAGAGGGGTCTCCACGCCACTGGTCCCGGGTATCTCTGAGGAAGTGTGCTTATAAGAAGTGTTGTTAGGGTTGTGCAAGTGTATGTTATGGGAAGGAACTGCCATCTTGGGGTGCAGAAGTGTTGCTGGGTTGATGCTCCCAGGAACAGAAAGCACACTGAGAGCAAGTAGTTTCTTCTTTCTCCTTCCGCCTGACACTCTCCTTCTATCACCTCCCCATGCAAACACACACCCCCCCCACACACACATTACTGCCACCATCACATACCACCCCACATACATACCACATACACATATACACATACCACATACACATATTACCAAACATAAAAACACACGACCATGTACACACACACCACACACATCACCATATACAGACATCACCACATAGACACACCACATATACACAAACACCACATACACAACTACTACAAACACTGACACACCCACACACTGCAGTTGGTAGAGCTTAATAGGGAGCCAACTAGCAAAGCAGAAATGTGGCTTGCAAAGTCCACATTCTGACATCAGGTAACCCAGCAGAAGGGTAGATTTGGTGCTGAGAAACAAAAACTTAGGAATTGATATAGTCATTTAATTCTCAATAAAACCTTTCCCCTATCTATCCAGTATCTTTGTTTCCTATGGACTTGAGATCACCGGGATATTCCAGTATGAATTAATCAAATGTTATTGTGGTTTATGGTTTCCTGTAATATTAACAAAGGTTGAATCAAATTCGACTCGACTTCCTATTATTTGGAGGGATTAGTAGGAAAAAAGGGAAGGCGTTACTCTTCGTTTCCATAATGGACCTAATTTTATTGTTAACCACCTCAAGTATGTTGGAGGTGTATGGAGTGTAAATTGTAAATACATAAAACTAAGCTGTGCCAACTAATAAGATTCCCAACAATTCCCTAAATGTCTAACCTTGGGAGGGGAGTGCAATTTTAATGGTGGATATTTCAAGTTAGGCAGCAGGAGATGATGGAAGAAAGAAAAGACTGTGTGAGCTAACAGACACAACATTTCTTCAATCTCACCTGCATTTCTCAATCACCCAGAGGCCACCAGCCTAAATGTGTGGTGCCTTCCAATTTCTGGACGGAAAAGCCACTTTGGAGATACAGAAAATGACCAAGGACATATGTATCTAAAGTAATAGAGCCAAGATTTCTTTGAATTAAGAGAAAGGTGGAAATAATTTTATTCTAAAAGCCTGGAATCCGTCACAGGGAATGTTAGATTGCACAAAGAACAATCTTTGGTGCATTAGAAGGAGTCTTTAATTACTTTTTCCCCTTTCTGTTTTTTTTTAAAGGTTTTTTTTTTTTTAAAGATTTTATTTATTTATTTGAGAGAGAGGATGAGATAGAGAGAGCATGAGAATGGGGAGGGTCAGGGGGAGAAGCAGACTCCCTGCTGAGCAGGGAGCCCGATGTGGGACTCGATCCCAGGACTCCAGGATCATGACCTGAGCCGAAGGCAGTCGCTTAACCAACTGAGCCACCCAGGCGCCCTACTTTTTCCTCTTTAACCAAGATTTTAAAAACTAACAGCATCTTTGTTAATTTAGTTGTGAAAGAATCTTTAAAATGGCTGTAAAGATATATACTGATAGATCTTGTTACGTGATGGTACTTAACATAAAACACATGTTTTTACTTTATGCTAAGGAAAGCTTGCTACATACGTGCTTTTAAAAAAGCATAGAGCCTTCCTCCCAGTCATAAAAAAGTGTGGTCTATAAATTCCAAAGGATCTTGAAACTCTTGTTACATTTAAGAGTTTTGAAGAATTCATGAAGCCTGGGTGGCTCAGTTGGTTGGGTGACTGCCTTCTGCTCAGGTCATGATCCCAGGATCCTGGGATCGAGTCCCACATCGGGCTCCCTGCTCAGCGGGGAGCCTGCTTCTCCCTCTGCTTGCCGCTTCCCCTGCTTGTGCTCTGTCTCTCTCTCTCTGACAAATAAATAAATAAAACCTTAAAAAAAGTAAGAGCTTTGAAGAATTAGGGAAATGTAGGCTATACTCCATATTTTATAAGAATGGTGGGGTTTGTGGGTTTTTTTGGGTTTTGGGGTTTTTTTTTGTTTGTTTTTTTTTTAGGAATGGTGGTTTTCAACATAACATAATCTTGCAGAAGAAGGGAAGGGTAGACTGGTATGGGCTATTTAAAACTTTTCCTAGGTGACTTTGATATCTGCCCTCCCCTCACACACCAGGTTTACAACCAGTGGAAGAAGGAAACATGGTGGTGGAGAATTGGAATTTCAGAAAAGATGTTACCCCTCTACAAAAAGATTTTCCATCTGATATTTGTGATTTTTTTATTATTTTGCATTACAAACTGTCTTAAATAACAATAGGCAGAGCACTAACAAGCACCACCAAAAAAAAAAAAAATTTCATTGATAACAGGGGATTAAAATGGCCCATCAAGGGGCACCTGGGTGGCTCAGATGGTTAAGCGTCTGCCTTCGGCTCAGGTCATGCTTCCAGGGACCTGGGATTGAGCCCCGCATTGGGCTCCCTGCTCAGCGGGGGGCCTGCTTCTCCCCCTCCCTCTTCTTCTCCCCCTGCTCATATTCTCTCTCTTTCTATCTCTGTGTCTCGAATGAATAAATAAATTTAAAAAACCTTTAAAAAAATAAATAAATAAAAAATAAAATGGCCCATCAAGGCAGGCAGCTCAGTGTGACTGGAATCTGTCACAGGGAATGTTAGATTGAACAAAACAGTAAAATAGGAATGAAGACACAATGTAATTAGGCAAGGACTAGTCATGCTGAGACAGGGCCAAGGGACATGGAGATCAGAGCCTCTGGGGCTGCCCAAAGAGTGGGGTACAGGAGACAGAGGACCTGCCAAGAGCAGACAGCTGCTCTGGGAAAGGGCACTTCTCTGGGGGACAGGGCCCTGGATACAGGCTCTTGTTCCTAACTTTTCTATAATATAGCTAAAAAATTTCATCCTGCCAGGTCAGCAGCCCAGCTGAGGGCTTTTCCTTTTCCTGATGAGATTTGTATTCTACTCCTGCAGTTCAGACTCCCTTAACTTTGAAAAACAGGTCTTGAACCAACCCAATATCCACATTATCTGAACATTATTATCCCGTATTTCTCCTGTATTATCTATGTTAGAAAAACTTAGAATAACTTTGTTGCTGCTATCTCGTTTTGCTTTTTGTTTTGTTTTGTTGTTATTATTTTTTTATTTCTAAGTAAACTCTGCTCCCAACATGGGGCTCGGGCTCATGAGCCTGAGCTCGAGTCACATGCTCCACTGACAACCAGCCAGGGGCCCATGTGGTCTCAAGTTCTTAAGGTAAAACTTTTCATGAGAAAATTTATAAAAAGGATATAGAAATACGTTAAACCCTTGGCATTTTTAGAATATCTGTGGTGTCTTCTGCCCTCATTTGCAAAATGTCCATGTCATGTGTCTATTTATTTATTTTAAATATTTTGTTTATTTAGTTGTTTGGGGGGGTAGAGAGAACATAAGCAGAGGGGCAGAGGCAGAGGGAGAAGCAGGCTTCCCGTGGAGCAGGGAGCCCGATGCGGGGCTCGATCCCAGGACCCTGGGATAATGACCCGAGCCGAAGGCAGACGCTTAACCAACTGCACCACCCAGGTGCCCCTCATGTGTCAGTTTAAATGAAGATAATCCACTGTAGTCTATAGGGTTGTTGTGAGAATTAAATGAGATGATCGAGTCCTGAGCAAGAATTTAAATGTCAGAGGCTGAAAGTCTACAGGTATTTTTTTAGGAAAGAATCCAGTGAAAGTCCACTAATCCAGTTAATGATTGACTCCATTTTGAACATTCTTCAAGGCTTCCTGTATATACTAGAATTTCACCACATATTCTTCTGCCTTTAATGAAAGAGAACATTTTACACTCAATATGAACACTTCAGTTGAAGAGAGACCGCTTCAGACAGTGGTTAGAATCAGGCTTCAGAGAGAAAGACCACCCAGGTTAGATCCCACCTTTTCCTCCTGAGTGAAGTAGGCAGGTTAGGCTATCTCCCTGCCTCATTTTCTCATCCCTAAAATATCAATAATGATTGTTGAAAAGATTAAATGGGTTAGCATATGCCAGGGCTTTCAACAGAGGTTGGCTGTTGGTCAGTGTTAGCTATTCTGTAGTGGGAAATTAAAAAATATCTCCTAAATCAATCTGGCTTCTGGAAATTTATTTTTAACTTAGTTCCAGTAACAGCAAAGCTAGCCCTAACAGTTTTGCCTCACATTGAGAGCAAACATACAAAACCATGTTTAAAACCTTATTTTCTACTTATTTTTTAAAAAATGACTTAAAAAAAAACTATTCCAAGGAACTCTACAAAGCTCATTGAATTGTTTACTAAGTCTGTGGAATTGGTATCTCCAGAATCCACTTTGAAAATTAATATATTTGGCTCATTTTAATCTGCTTTGTTCTGATGTGCAACAACAAATACCTAGTGATGCAGACGGCCTAACTGTGGGATTGTCAGAAAGCTTAGCTGAAAGATGCCATGGAAACACACTCAAAGAAAGCAATGGTATCTTCATTTTCCAAAAGTATCTTCATGATATGTTGCCAATTTTTAAGGTCATTTCAAGTCAAGTAGCAATTATAGCTGCCACATTTGACATTTCATAATTAGTAATTTGTATCACAAAACAACTCTGGCTCATCAGCTTTTTGTTTCTTTGTGAATTATTCTTTGGGATGCTTTATATAGATAATACAGTGAGCATCACAATGCAACTAGTTCATCTTAGAAAGCTTAATTTAAAATGTATATAAAGAATGGTAGAAGCTCATAAATGATGAGCATAGGCATTAAAAATCAATTGCTGATAGAACTTGGGCATAAAATTAATGAGGCAGTTCATGTTTTCTGGTAATTTTTCATCTATTGCATGGGATTTTCTATTAGAAACAGAGTTTAATGGCCAATGTGTCATCCATTTTTTTTTTTCCTAGTAACAGTTTTTCTTTCTCCAACTTGTTCTCTTGTAATAGTCTTGGGACAAGCTACAGTCACTTCAACATTATATTGTATATTAAAATATAATGAATAAACCAGAATAGAAGGCATTAGAAATTAAACAGTAAAAAAAAAAAAAAAAGGAAAGAAAATAAAAGCGAATGGACCTGAAAATAAGTGACCTGCGGGAAAACCATCAAAGTCTTCCTTTTTTATCATTTGGGCAACAAAGTTCTCATTTTGTGGTAGATAATGCATTCCTCATTTCTGAAAGAGTATAAAAATAGGTTGAATACTTTTAAAAAGCAATATGGTTGGACTATAACTGTGCTGTGTAAAGAATCATAGCCAACATCAGTTTTTTCCTGGGAAGTCATTAAAAGAGAATTGATTAGCAGGTTTGATATTCTTTGGCATAAATTAGATTTTATTTTGGACAAATCTTGGCTGGAAATGAATTTGCAAATTAAAATGTCTTCTAATGTAATTACATTGTCTTCTAGTATAAATCATTTCAGAAATGAAAACTCTAGTTTTAACAAGAAATGAATGCATATTCGTAGCAGAATTAGATGGAGATCCAAATAGAAACTGAAATGCATATGCATTGTAGACCACAAATGGAAAAATATAGGATGCATAGCACCTCCAAAATGCTTTGAATATGAGTAGCTGCACACAGGACTATAGGCTAAGTTTGGTACATTTGTTTTAAGGATCTATTTGTTTGTAACTTGAGAAATCTCAGGAATCTGAATTTTTGAAAAGTGGGGTTTGTTGCAAAACTTCTGTCCATCTGTTTCTTGTAGGCATTTAAGAACTTAGGATATATTTAAATAACATGACTAATGTGTGTTTACTAAATGGTGGAAACTGTGTCATAGTGGGATGTATGTTGAGGTTGGGATGAATTTGAACTGGTTTGAATCCTGTTTTGTCATTTACTATCTGGGCAACCTTAGGCAAGCCTCATCTCACCTTACAGGTTCATGGTGATGATAAAAAGACAGGATAGATGAGAGTGACTTTCTGGTGCTCTGGGTTCCTGAAATATTCAAGAAGTAGTGATTTCTAAACTTTATGGGATCTTATTAAAAAGGATGTCTTAGGACAAGGCAAACAGTTTGACTAAATCAGTTACTCTCTTTTCTGTCATACTCCCATGTACTCTCCTCAAAATCTTAGAATACTAAATGTGGGTTTAAATCTACCTTCTGTCTACATATCATGCCTTTTTTATGTTCTGTTTTCTCCCTTTCTTGCTTTCTTTTGAATCACTGTTTTTGTTTTTTTTTTTAATTCCATTTTTTTCTTCTGTCAGCCTGAAAATGTTCCCTTATTTTATGGGAATAAATTTATGCCATTTTTTACACTAGAAATTACAAGTTAATTAATATTTTAACCCTACCACAGGAAAATACAACTAATATGCTATTATTTGCATATGTTCTTTATTTTCATTTTCTCTGTATTTTACACTCCCCAAGACTTATTATTATTACTTAACATAGTCTGTGTTCATTTAAATTCACCCACTTGTATATGACTGTCTTTGGAATTCTTCCCTTCTATAGTCAGTCTTCTAACTGGTGTCCTTTTCCTTCTGCCCAAAGAATACACTTCCTTCCTTCCTGAAGATCTGCTGGCAGCAAATTCTCTCAGTTTTTGCCTATAATGTCCTTACTACATCTTCATTCCTGAAGGATATTTTTGCTGGGTATAGATGTTGGTCATTATTTTCTCTCAGCATATTGATTATATAATTTTTTGTCCTTTGGTTTTTCTTGTTGCTGTTACTAAAACAAAGCTATTAGTATACATTCTGCCTCTTTGAAGATACTTTTTTTTTTTTTTAAATCTAACTGCTTTAGATTTCTTTTTGTTTTTTTCCTGCAATTTCATTATGAAAGTCTGGATGTAGACTTTTTAAAAAAATTTCAACTTGATCTGAATCCATCACTAAAATAATTCCTTTTCACATCATAGCTAAAGTTATAAGATCACTCCTAGTTAGAAACCCCCATCTGCAAAAACCTAGTTTTAACCACCATTTTCTACAATCTTAACACCAACTACACTCAAAGAAAACAATTTCTTGACTTATAAAGGGACATTGAAATTTTAAACTTTATTTTCCACCTCTCTTCTGAATGACAGAATGTGAATAGAACACATTACTTTTTTTAGCTTTCTACTCCTACAGGCGGGAGGTTAAAAATGAAGGGTAACTGACTGTCCAAAGATGCAAGAAAAGCAATTGAATGGTTTTATTGATCTCTTTTTGACTATGGAAAGCCTGTTGGGCCTGAAAAACATTGTTTTAATCTACTGTAGCAAGTGTGACCAACCAAAGTGTTGGCAAGTATGACTTGGTGTTAAATGGTTGAATTCATGCATTATCCAGAAGGGCCAGATGGAAAGACCTGAGGCAGGGTACTTCACGTGCTTTAGGGACACTCCCAAGCAATCATGGATTTTGTTGAAATTCTTACCTAGGAGCCTTCTGTCTCAGCCAGGACAAAGCTGTCATCCCTAGCCTATGGTAGGAATGTCTAATTTTAAGTGCCAGAAGAAATTCGGTTGTATCTCTTGGTAAATGGTTCTATTCATAAGGGGCTTCAGTAACTGTATGCAAGCAGAGGAATCATTTCCTAAAGCCGGCCCAGGCATTCTGTTGAAACATTGTCTTCTTCCAAGAGATAGGGAGAATGGTTCCATATGAGGAGGGTCTGCGTTCATTGGTGTGTTGGAAGTTTTAGGCTCTGTAATCCTCCACAAGGGGGACCCCAGGGACCCTGGATTGAAAAATGGTTTCAAGTTTCTCATATATCTTATATATCCTTGAAGAAATCTCTCTGATTTGGTTGTTATCTAAAATATGCCTTTACCATATGTATTAATTGAGAAACTCTTTCCAGATATCATTCGACCTGTAAGTATAGTTAAAAGTGAATTTCTATATTCATTGTATTGACAGTGTAAATAATCTTGCCTCAATGCTGGCTTTACTCTAGCATTTGCTAAAGTACCAGCAAAGCAGGGGTATAAAAACAAAGTATTTTGAAGAAGTTTGATATTTAATAAAAATATTTTTAAATTTCCCTTGTGACTTTGACCCAGGATTTACTGAGAAGTTTGTTACTTTACAGTATTTGGGGATTTTTCTAGATGGCTTTTATGATTGATTTTTAATTTATTTCTGTTATGGTCATAGAAAATATTTTGAGTCATTATATTTTAATGAGTCTTGTTTTTTGGCCCAGCATATGTTCTATCTTGGTGAATATTCTGGGTGCACGTATAAGCCCTTTGGATAGGTAGGTCTTTTTATCAATTTGAAATATCTCTATTTCTGGAAATGCTCTTTGTCTTTAAATTTGCATTGTCTGATACTAACATAGTCACACCAGCTTTCTTATGATTAATAGTTGCATCTTTTCCCCATCCTTTTCCTTTAAAACTATTGGTGTCTATATTTAACATATATTTCTTGTAAACAGCAGCATATTATTGGATCTTGTTTTTCGTCTAGTCAGGTGGTTCTCAACCAGGAGTGATTTTGTTCCCCAGGGCACATTTAGAACTATTTGGAGAAAATTTTGGTTGTTATAACTGAAGGGAAAGGGGTTATGCTTCTGGTACCTAGTGGTAGAAGCCAGGGATGCTAACATCCTTGTAATGGACAGGACAGTTTTCTACAACAAAGAATTATGTGGTCTAAAATGTCAGTAGTGCTGAGGTTGAGAAACTCTGATTTAGTTTGACAATCTCTGATTTTAATTGAAGCAATTAGTCCACTTACATTTAATGTAATTATCAATAAGGTTAACTTTAAATCTGGTATCTTGGTACTTGTTTTCTATTGTCCTATTGGTTCTTTCTCTGTTCTCCTTTGTTACCTTCTTTTGAATTAATCAAGTGGTTTTCTTTTTAGCACTCTATCTCTATTAATTTTATTATGCCTCTTTATTTTAATATATCTTGTTCTTCAAAGTTTTTATGTATGCATGTATTTATATCAGTATGGGCATATAGTTTCCTATTTTACTCAATGGGCTATAGTCTGCTACTATCACTGTTTATTGTTCAAATTATCTCAGCTCTGGCCATTGGGAGTTGCTTCAAGCTGACATTTGTGCCTTTTTAACTGTTACCTCATATTCTTTGAGCATTGATTGCTTTCTGGAACTAATAGATATTCCAGGCTTATCTTGTTCTTTTGCTGCTCCAGCAAAAGTTACAAGAAGTAATCAGTATTTTCTCCAAAGAACCCTGGTTTCTTTTAGTGGAGAATAATTAAGAAGTCACAATATGGGATCTAGGTGTATTCATTGCTTTTGGGGGCACTAGTAATCTCAAGGTCTCTTACAGGCAAAGTTAAGGATTATAGGTACAAAAATACACACACATAAATGTTTAAACATATTTACATCTCTATTAATTTATCTATCAACTACTTCTTCCAACCCAACATCTTAGAGGTCTTTCTAGGTCTATTTTCATATTTGCAATTCTCTTTTGGACAGAAAAATATGTTCCTATCATCCTTAATATATTTTTATATTTGATAAATCTCTCCTGTGTAACCAATCTCCCATTATCCTCTCTCCCCTAGCCCTAGTGTGCCCTTCTTAGCACATGCCAGATCACCCCTTTCTGTGGTTCTAACATGTTACGACATCCCATGCCATGGACTACCCACCCTGCCATGAGTGCCATCCAAGGATTTTTTTTATTTCTAATATATTTATCAGTCTTAGAATATCTATTTGGTTCTGAAATTTCCTCTTTGCCCATTGTATCCATCCTTTCCTGTAAATTCCTCAACACAACTTAGTTTTTTAAAACATTCTTGTCTGCTAGTAACCTGTGTCTGTTGACTGCTTACTCTTTTTTTTTTAATGTTTACCTTCTTTTTATTGTTTATTATTTTAATTCTAGTAAAGTTAACATACAGTGTTGTATTAGTCTCAGGTGTACAATATAGTGGTTCAACAATTCAATATATCACTCGTTGCTCATCATGATGAGTGTGCTCTTAATCCCCTTTACCTATTTCACCCATCCCCCCACCTGCCTACTCTGGTAACCATCTGTTTATTCTCTGTAGTTATGAGTGCTTTGTATTTGTCTTTTTTCTTTGTTCATTTGTTCTGTTTCTTAATTTTATGTGAGTGAAATCATATGGCATTTTGTCCTTCTCTGACTTATTTCACTTAGCATTATACCTTCTAGACCCATCCATGTTGTTGCAAATGACAAGATTTTATTCCTTTTATAGCTGAGTAATATTCCATTGTGTGTGCGCATACACACACCTACACACACACGTATATACCACATCTTTATCCATTTACCTATTGATAGGCACTTGGGTTGCTTCCATAATTTGGCTATTGTAAATAATGCTGCAATAAACATAGGGGTGCATATATCTTTTCAAAGTAGTGTTTTTGTATTCTTTGGGTAAATAACCAGTAGTGGAATGATAGATCATATAGTAGTTCTTTTTTAATTTTCTGAGGAACCTCCATACTGTTTTTCACAGTAGCTGCACCAGTTTGCATTCCTACCAACAGTGCCTGAGGGTTCCTTTTTTCTCCACATCCTCTCCAATGTTTAGTGTTTCTTGTGTTTTTGATTTTAGCCATTCTGACAGGTGTGAGGTGATATCTCATTGTGATTTTGATTTGCATTTCCTTGATGATGAGTGTTGTTGAGCATCTTTTCATGTGTCTGTTGGCCAACTGCATGTCTTTTTTGGAGGAATGTCTGTTCATGCCTTCTGCCTATTTTCTAATTAAATTATTTGTGGTTTTGGTGTTAAGTTCTTTATATATTTTGGATACTAACCCTTTAAATGATATGTCAGTTGCAAATATCTTCTCCCATTCAGTAGGTTGTGTTTTTTGTTTTGTTGATAATTTCTTTTGCTGTGCAGAAACTTACTTGATGTAATTCCAATAGTCTATTTTTGCTTTTGTTTCCCTTGCCTCAGGAGACATATCTAGAAAAATGTCATTATGGCCCATGTCAGAGAAATAACTGCCTGTGTTCTTTTCTAGGATTTTTATAGTTTCAGGTCTCACATTGAGGTTTTTAATCCATTTTGAGTTTATTTTTCTGTATGGTGAGAAAGTGGTCCAGTTTCATTCTTTTGCATGTAGCTGTCCAGTTTTCCCATCATTTGTTGAAGAGATTGTCTTTTTCCCATTGCATAATCTTTCCTGCTTTGTTGAAGATTAATTGACCATATAATTATGGGTTTATTTCTGGGCACTCTATTCTGCTCCATTGATCTATGTGTCTGTTTTTGTGCCACTACCATACTGTTTTGATTACTACAGCTTTATAGTATATCTTGATACCTGTGATTGTGATACTTCCAGTTTTGTACTTTTTAAAGATTGTTTTGACTATTTGAGGTCTTTTGTGGTTCCATACAAATTTTAGGATTATTTGTTCTAGTTCTGTGAAAAATGCTATTGGTATTTTGATAGGGGTTACATTAAATCTGTGGATTGCTTTGGGTAGTATGCACATGTAAACAGTATTTGTTCTCCCAATTCATGAGCATGGAATATCTTTCCATTTGTTTGTGTCATCTTCAATTTCTTTCACCAGTGTTTTATAGTTGTCAGACAGGTCTTTCACCTCTTTGGTTAAGTGTATTCCTAGGTGTTCTTTTTGGTGCAATTATAAATGAGACTTTTTTCTTAATTTCTCTTTCTGCTACTTCATTATTAATGTATAGAAATGCGATGGGTTTTTGTATATTGATTTTGTATCCTGTGGCCTTACTGAATTCATTTATCAGTTCTAGTAGTTTTTTGGTGGAGTCTACATAGTATCATGCCATCTGCAAATAGTAAAAGTTTTACTTCTTCCTTACCAATTTGGATGCCCTTCATTCCTTTTTCTTGTCTGATTGCTGTGGCTAGGACTTCCTGTTGACTGCTTACTCTTGATAATAGGTCTGATTCCTCCCCTCTTGATGCCTTAGAATTTTAAAAAAATGTATTCTGTATTGTATATAAAAGAACAGTGGAGAGTAAAGTGTAAGTTTGTGTTTGTTGAGGGAGTGCATGCCTTTCACTCTATGGTGATTAGGGAGAGGAGTTTATCCTTCAGAATTCTCCACAAGTTGAATTGAGCTACAGCTGGGCTACAGCTTTAATTAGATTAAGTTCACCTTCAGTTAACCCAGTCCCTAATCTCCCATGCTGCATCTGTCAAGAGACTGAACAATTTGATTATTTTAGTGTTTGAACTGGAGTAAGAATTGTGTTTCACTTTTAGTTTGGATTCAAATGTGGCTCCAACTCTGGCAATTGTGATGCACAAAGCTACATAAATTCTCTTTGCCTCTAAGTCCGCCTTTACTGCCAGTTTCTTGGCAAAATTCCAGGGAAAGGGGGCATGCTTTTTAGATGGGACCTTTCAGACCCATCTCACCAGCCCACAATATCCTAGAAAGTTCAGCCAGTTTCTTTTTTTCTGCAAAATCTCGTCTATGGCAGCTCCGTTTCTAAGTCACCAGCACCCAGACAGGCATGTGTCCCGGGTATAGAAGCTGCTTCAGTCTCTGCTTACTTATGAAGAACTCATCTCTCTTTGGGATTTATTTCACCTAGACTTGCTTGTATATACTACTCTGCAATAGCTCCAATAAACTGTATGTTTATTTTATCTGGAATTTTTCTCATGTTTCCACTGAATCAAAGTTCTTTGTATTTTATATCCTAACCAGAAGTGGAAGTCAATTTCACGTTTTCGTAAAAATGAAATTTATATTCACTTCAAGATAGTGAACACATGCCTTTGTATCTTCTCCTCCAGTTCCCATTAAATTACTAGTAAAGAAACAAGTACATGGTACCATCAAGATGTAGAGAAAGGAAGGATCCTTCTCACCAGACCAGTGATTTCAGTACACATCCAGAAGACAAAATAGAAGAGTGTTGAACTGGGGAGCCAGAGAGAAGCAAGCTGTAGCCTAGTAGCCTCAAAGAAGATGCTTCTGGGGAGGAACCTCTGACCAGTCCAGGACAACCCCCAGAAAGGCTCTAGCACCAAACATTACCGGGAAATTAAGGGAGGGTCTAAAAATTGAGGGTGATATGATATTAGTGCAATTAATAATTGAAGATCTTTGTATTGACCAGTTGCTCCTCTTGGGTATGTTTATGTGCTTGTTGCCAGGTGTTTGGCCCCTTGACAAAATACTCAAAAAACAAAATAGGTCAGTCAGAGAAAGACAAATACCATATGATTCATTCAAAGAAGTATATCGATCATAAGAGGTGGTTGTGAGGATTTAATGAAATCATGTATACAGAAGTGCTTTGCACAGTGCCTAGAACATAAAAAAACATTCAGTAGATGATAGCCATTGTCATTTTTATTGTTATTGATGAATTAGTTGCTTTATGTAGAAAGGAATCCAAAGGTTAGGTGTTGGAGAAAAAGGAGTATGGTAGAAGAGATATAGTGGATATGGATTACAAATTAAAATCCTCACCCCATTTTCCTTACCAGTACCTACTTGTGTAGAAGAAATCAATGTATGTAAGGACTCCAAAGAACTTAGAAATGTCTATTATAAAATTGTATTAAAATGGCATCCATCTGAAATTTCATATATATAGAAACAAAATTATTTGTTTTGAGAAAATTCATTGTGCTATTTGCATTTCTAAGCCAGAAGACAAAGGATTTCTTTAAAAAAAAAAAAATTCTCTACAGAGTGTCATTAACATCCACTATTAGGGTTTTCTTCAATGTCCTGGGGTTGGAAGGATAGAACAAATGACCTGCTACAAAAATAAAATTGCTTTAAAGTCTTCTGACTTACACTAAAAATTAATGTAAATCCTGCTTATCAGTACATTGGTATATCGTGATATAAAAATACTTTTACTTTACATGGAGTAAACATTGCTGGCCTAGGAAGATATACCATTTTCCTCTCTAATCCTTGGCATACTACTAAAAATCTTCAGTTTGGGGGATGCCTGGGTGGCTCAGCCGGTTAAGCGTCTGCCTTCAGCCCAGTTCATGATCCCAGAGTCCTGGGATCGAGTCCCTCATCCAGCTCCTTGCTCAACAGGGAGCTTGCTTCTCCCCCTGCTTGTGTGCGCTCTCTCTCTGACAAATAGATAAATCTTTAAAAAAAGAAATCTTCAGTTTGGGATAGATCAGTTTTTATAGGTACAGACCAAACAGTAACAACAAAAATTTACTAAAACTGTCTACTTATTCTAATATTTTTAAGTTAATACCTATAAAATGCTGTGAGGTCATCACACAAGATGACTGGTCAATTTTATTTTTTAATCAAAATGGTTTTTATGTATTAATATTTAAAAACCTAGTGATGAACGTACAGATTTCAATTTCAAATCAGCTTTGGTCTAAGTAAGAATAATAATAGCAACAGTACTTCCTAATACACATAAATGTAAATTGCTGTCAACAAAAGTTGCTCAAAGCAATTACTACTTAAATGTCATTGTTTCATACTTGATGTATTACAACTAGTGAATAGGGAAGATCCCCCCAAAGTGAGATACTTGTAGTTTCCCTAGCTTGTTCTCAATCTTTTTATGTTTATAGGCCAATTTTTTCTGACTTTATAGTCTAGTTGTCACTGATGAGCATAGCCAACTTTCTTCTTTGTTCATCACTTTCTTTTAATAATTTCCATTTGTGATAAGTCTCCAATTTGTCTATGTTTCTAATGGGAAATCAATGAAAGATTCAATATCATCGGAGTCTGATGAAAATGAACTCAACCAACAAAAAGCTATCTTTTTTGTGACATGAGCTATATTTTCATTGAAACCTGAGTTTTTCCTTCTTTAATCCTGACACTACTTTTTAAAAATGTGAAATGTTTGGGGCACCTGGCTGGCTCAGTCAGTAGAGAGTATGGGACTCTGGATCTTGGGGTTTTGAGTTTGAGCCCCACGTTGGGCATGGTGTTTACTTAATAAAAATGTTTTAAAAAATGTGAGATGTTTTCCTTTTACTGATTCTGTAATAGTCTTCAGTAATTAATTTAATGAGGATCTTGAAATAATATCCACTTAAAATTATAAAGAAAATGAAGTAACTTACAATCGAGTTATTCCAATTTCTCCTTAGGATTCTAAATTCACTCAGTCAAAAATATTCTTTTACTACCTCCTATTATGGGGCAAGGCACTCTTCTGGGTAATTGTACACCAGAAATACCAACATGTGTGTTTCTGCCTGAAAAGGGAGGAAGATCTAGTGTGTTTCCAATAGTGGAGATGGTCAAAAGTAATGACAGATCTAACTCCTTTGAGCATTCACTATGAAATATACCTAACAACTTTCTTAAAATCAAACCATTTTCTTCTGGCATACATAATGTTAGCTATCCTCTGTGGAAAGGTAATGTAGAAAGTTACTCTGAAGGAGACAACTCTAAATGGCAAAGAATACATATAAAAAGGCAGTACCCACAACAGCAAATATATTTAGGCCAAACTTACAAACAAAATGTAGAGTTACAAATAGATTCTAATTTAAGTTACAAATAGATTCTAATGAAGATTTTAGTTAAAAAAGATCTACCCACTAATGCATTCAATATAAATGCATTTTAATTAGCAATGCAACTTTTAATAAACTTATGAAAACACTGGTCATAAAAATGGTCTTCTGTACAATTCTGTATTAAGAAGAGCAAGATAGAAAGCTATGCAAA
Organism: Neomonachus schauinslandi; assembly: GCF_002201575.2. NCBI lineage: Eukaryota > Metazoa > Chordata > Mammalia > Carnivora > Phocidae > Neomonachus > Neomonachus schauinslandi. The sequence goes on from NC_058414.1 coordinate 69,617,260, forward strand.
GACAAATCCAAATATCCCAGGGAAGAAGAGTTTAGTCAGAGCAAACTGAAACAAAAATTCTTAATGAAATAATAGCCTAACTGAAAAATTATAGGAAGAGAAAGAACTTGGCTCGTTAATTCATCACGGAACAGTATATAGTTTTTTAAAAGATGTTTTTAGGGGGTGGGGTTTTTCTGGTTTCAGCAAGATATATAAGAAAACAAATTAAATCAACATTATGTTGAAAAACATCTCCATGTTAACTATTTTTTAGTGGGGTGATAAAGTTTTGCCCTAAAGTATTCCTATCACTCGCAGTAACTCCTTTGTAAACATATGGTATATAAAATGAAAGCCATAAGAAAATTATCCTTACTAATTGTCAGATCTAGTTTTTAATCTTTAAGTTAGAGTAACCAATCAATTTATCCCTCCTATAATGTTCTTTCTCCATATTATATTCTGTCAGTTACTTTAATGTTTTAAAATGGCTGCTTTAATTTAGGATGCCACCTCTTGTCATTTCATAGTTTTTTGTTTGGGAGGAGAATTCATCGAAGTGGATATTCTGTAACTTTGTGGTTATTAATTGGCTTGAATCACATTTTTAGCTCAGAACTTTTCTGGTCATAGAAAATGAATTATCAGAACACTAGCTTTGTGGCTGTAAAGTCTGCTACCTTTGAATCTGATTGTTAGTACCATCTTAATACTACTTTATAAAGAATGCAGAATATACCTTTATATATGGCTTTCTCAGAGTAAAGATATATCCTTTAATTAAAGCTAATTTGCTCAATATTGGCTTGGAAACTTAAAAGATTTTACTTAATACTAATATTTTTGTAGCTATAAGCTCATAATTTTAACACCTGACTTTTCTGCTATACTAATTCTGAATAGTAATGAAACATTAAACTATTTCATTTGGATAATGTTGATATGAATATGTAACCAAATATTGGAAAATTTCAAATCAACCTGCTACCAACCATGAACTCTAATAACACATGGGCATTTTTTATGACTATCACTTTTAATATATTAAAATTATTCAGTAACTTTTTTTGCACATTACATGAAAAATTAATTTTTAAAATTTTATTCAAAGCATTAGGAAAATCATATTCAAAACACAGAAATCATCAGACTGTAACAACGCTGCATAGATAGTGGTATACGAGGTCCCTGACACTAAGTGACTTCTACCTAACAAAAACTTCAATGTTCAAGTCACCAGGTAGAAAATGGTAGAGGCATTAGGTCCTCTCTCTGAGGCTAGAAAAATGGCTTCAGTGGTGAGAAGTCACACTTTAAACAACAAAGATTAGATTATCCCCTAATTTACTTCTACTCCCCTCTTATTATTTCTCAGATATGAAAATTTAGAGTGTAAAGATTACTGGAAGGGAACAGGGGGTAAATTACCTCTTAGGGGATACCCTGATCAGTGCCTGCTTTAATTAGACAAAACACTGAATTAAGTTTTAAAAATTACAACCACACCATCATGCCTAACTAAAATTGCCAACATGAATACTTTTTTTACATAATACATTACATGTATACAAGAAAAAAAATGACCTGTTTTCAATCCTTTGACCTTCAGTAGAAAAAAATGTCATCACTAATGAGAGATCTGAAAGATAATTTTCATGGCAGAGCATTAATTCCATAGAGATCAAAATCATTTCTGAATAGCGAAAATAGCCTAAATCAATGAGAAATTGCTAAATTTTTAAAAAGTTTACTTTTTGAAAGGGAAGACAATTTATTTGGAAGGAATTTGTAGCTGGAAACATTGTTCATTAAAACATTACCCTGAGAAAGACTCTTAAAATTGCCAGTGCTTTCAGAGCCCCTCCCTCCACCCCAACAATGCAGGAAGGAGCGATTTGTAGGCTTCTAGCCTCTTACAATTACCTACAGGAAGAATGTTTTGATCTCAACAGTCTTTTGGGCTTTACTACTACACTGGTAATAGGCCACAACCAAGACATCTGAATGGTAGACTATAAGCAAATTTTTGCACTCATTTCAGGCTTCTCCCTTTATCCTTTTTTAAGAAAGAGTTTGTAATTCTTCAAATAGTCTTGGACTCAAACCTGTTGACAAAAAAAAATCTTTTTGTAAGCAAATTGGAAATTTTCTTATAGTAGTAAACGGTCTGGTCTACAATCTCTAATCTATGCCTAGAAAATAAGGCATTATTAATTCTTCATTGGCCACTGCAGAGCATAGACAAGTGTTTTCTTTCTAATCAGAGGCATACGCAAACATTCCTCAAAGTGCAGTTATTTTTAACCTCTGTGATGCATTTACACAGCATCAGCATTTACGACTCCTTACATACTTGTAGGATAAAATGCTTATTCCCAACATCTTACATACACCATAATTACTTGAGAAAAGACAAAGTGAGAGCAGCTACAGAAGTAGCAAGGTGTTTTTCACAAATAAAAAAACCATATACAAAAAATGGCAAGTTGGTGGTAACTGGTAGTATGAACTCTCAATAATATTCCACTTTGGGTTCCAAATTAAGATTTGACAAGTTTGAAGCCTTGTCCTGTGTCCAGCACAGTAGGAAGAAACCAACTCATTTTTAATCTTTTCAAACACCTAAAACAACTTTTGCAGATCCAAAAAAGGTTCAGACCACACAACCAATTTGCCAAATGCACCAGTGGATATGTAATACGAGGAAAGTGTAACATCCAGTGCTTGGCCACATCGCTGCCTGTTGGCAGATGCAGAGTGTAGTCACTCCACCGCTTTGACACACCGTAGACTGCTTTCACAGTGCGTCCCTTTTCAGTCCAGCAGATGTTATTACTGGGGTTGCAGTTATATTCTACCCAGTCCTTTGTAAAGTCACCCAGCTGTGGTGGGTCAGCTTCTTCAATATCTATGGTCTTTGTCATCTCTGCTCCTTGCACCGCAATGTACTGATCATTGATTTTTCTCACTTCTTTCACCCATGGAGTTGAATTCTCACTGTCTAATACGATAATAAGGCGAGAACAGAAGGAGGCATTCTTTTCTCTCCACCATTCTAAAAGTGTGTCAAGGCGCAGTATGTCTCCACCTGTGAACAAAAGAAAATTCAATAGAGTAATAATTTCTGAAGCCTCTTCTTAAGTATAGTTTAAGTTCCCGGAATTAAAGATGTAGGCCAAAAAAATAGATGGAATCTTCCTTTCAAAAGTCTCTTGTCAGATGAGTTTTTTAAAAACAGACTTTCAACTTCAGGTAAAAAAAAAAAAAAAAAAAATCCTTGTTATATTAAAAAAGGAATAGGTTATAATAAATTAAGAAAATTGTTTTTATGAAGTTAAATTACATATTAAGATCTTCTTCCCACTGCTGTCTATGATAGTGTAAAATCTGAAATGACCAGGAGGAATGGAAATAAATTGTGAGGGAGAATTATAATAAAATGGTATTTATAAAGAAATTTTAATGACGAGAAAATGTCTATGATACTAGGAGAAAAAGCATAACATGGAAGTCTATCTTCTTTATGAACAATTAATATTCTTTTATTCATCAGCCTACTATATCTTAGACTCTTGACAATGAAAACGTTATTTCATGAATTGTTCTTATACTCGTGCTTATCATTTCAGAGCCACTATTTCAATACATGGTCTCCACATATTACTAATGTGTTGCTTCACAGAGAGCTCCAGAAGATACCTTTTATTATATGGTAAAATGTTAACTTTTCATTATTGCCAGTTCTCTTCAATTTCTCTAGAGATCAGAGAATGACAGATTACAAGAGCTATTATACAAAATCCATCTGCCACAAAACATCATTGTCTAACTTGCCTTCTACAACTATTTCAATAAATATTCTAAAAGCATGTTCTACACTAATTCTCTTATATACATGCTCTTTAGATATCAATAAAAGATTTAAAGGGGCATTAAAGCCTTTTCATATGACTATTTCTCTTCTCTGGTTTGCTCTGCTTTCTCCTATGAATAGGTTCTATGTTGCATTTGGCTTTTGGCCCAGATGGAAAGTACTTAAATTTATTTCAGCTAACAGCCATCTGATGCAGTTAAAGTAATTGAGACTGCTTTTTAAAGGCTTTGTTTATCTGTGATAAACTGCTTTATAGATTGTCTACATTTTTTTCATTTATTTCTCTGTCTTTATCATAATTTTTACTCTGAAACAAAGAGGCAAAAATAGCCGATTCCATATTATGAAACTCCATAAATGTAAGGAGACTACTACATCTTCTAAGAAGTATTGTGAGTAAAGTTAGGTGATATAAGGGCAAATACAGATTTTCTTTCTCACAGTGGTATTTAGTTCTGGACCTGCTCTTAACTTGCTAACTCATGTAAAGTCTAGTCATGATGTTTTCTATTTTACAGGTTTTTAGAAAGATATAATTCTCAGAGCTCAAAGCTGTCACGTGGGCTGGAATGGATTAAAGCATTTTCCTCTGAGCAGGAGGGTTCAGTAGTATTTTTGAGTACTATCTGCCTTTGAGGCTATGTCTCTAGCAGCCCAGGGCAGGAACTAACTGAAAGGAAGGCTCAGCCTCTATGCCTGGTTCAACCTGGATACCTCCAAGTGGGCTTGGTGCCTCAAGCTGAGAGAGTATATAGAGTTGCTGAATTAGGATGGATGAACCTACCCATCCTGAAGGCAGGGCTACGTGCTTTTTCCATTGTGTTCTTCTACTTTTTAAAATAAAGTCTTCAACAAAGAAAGTTACACCTACAAGAACAAATCTTCTTGGCTAAGAGAGGAATTCTATAATGGTCAACTCATTGGTGACAGAGTCAAAAAATATTATAAAGATACCATTCCAGAATGTAATTGCTAGATATTTACCTAAAATATAGTCACACTTTAGAGTTTTTAAGTCTTCATAAATTATTGCTAACTCATAGTGAGTGAAAATTTAAGAACACTGATGTATATGTTATTTATCTTGGTGTCTATTATTTTTCCTAGGAAAAGAAAAAGTTGATGTAAATAGTAGTAAACTGTACATCTAGAATTTTTTCCCAAAGCCATTGTTTAAAAGATACTTGAAATAAATTTTTAAAAGATTTAAGAGGAAAAATATAAACTTACTGAAAAATGCTTATATTAATAAATCCTTCATGTAAACACAGAACAAGCTTACTTTTAAAATTACTTTCTTAAAATACTTAAAATAACCAAGGATATATGCATGACCACCAAAATTATGCCTTTTCCCCCCATTTCATTTGGGGGGAGTTCATTATTATAAACATTACAGTAAGTTTTCAATAATCAATCCTGGGTTGTAGGTCTGAAATTCTATTTCTGTAAAGATTTCTGAATTGACCAGAACTTTTTCTTCTGTGCTCTAAGGTCAAGTACACAGAATGCTATACTTTACCTAGAATTAAAATAGCCATAAGGGTTTAAAAAGTTTTCTACATTGACTTATTAAAAAGTTACAGGTCAAGTAAAAGATTTCACAAACTATATTCAAGTAATTTTGATGTGGACTACCTTCTTCGACAGTATTTAGAAAATGGGTGAACAGTGCTAACAAAAATATCTACTAAACCAGAACGTGATTTTCTCTACCTTAATGGTTTTAGCCTTGGCAGCACATGGTACAACGGGGGAAAAAATACACTTTAAGGGGTTAGGCAGATCTGGATTTGAATCATGGTTCCATCACTTACCAGTTGTATGACCACAGATATGTAACAACTTTAGATTTTCATTTTATTCTTTGAAAAATGAAGATGATAGAGGTGATAGTACTTACCTCAAAGTTTTTTAAGTGAAGATTAAATTTAATGTATATAAAGTATCAAGCATAGTAACTGCTTCAAATGTGCCCAATAAATGTTTGCCTTCACTCCTAGACAGCCATTAAGTTATTCAATATTTATTTGCAAAACCAAAAATTACAACAGTATTTTTATGATGAAAACCTCATTACAAATCTAGCATGAAATGAGTGAGACCATGATGGTTTAAAATCATCTCTATTTTAACCTTTAATCATCTCTACTTGGAGTTCTTATGTTGGGAGCTCTACCTCTGTCCTTCCAGAACACTTCTGTTTATATTTGTCCTTGATCTGAGTATCTATTTCTACTTATGTCTATTTTATTATTTGTAGGTGTTCTTAGTATAAAACATCTATAATATTTAAGGAAAAAGCAGGATAGAATTAAGTTCTAAAAGAACTATTTCTAACATAAAATAAGAAAATTACCCCCTTCCCCCCCGCCCCGCCCCATGATTCATTCAATGATCTGTTACTTGACGATCCCTACTAGGGATCTGCTAGGCTCTGTTCTAGGTGCTAGGCAAATAATTCAAAAAACAAAGCCCATGACTTACATGGTCTCTCTTCTAGTTGGGAAGACCAAAGAACAAATTTACATATAATATAGATCTCATTTTACCATTGGCAAGAAGATTTAATATTACCCCCTCATTTTACAGAGGAGAGAACTGAAACTGAGAGAAGTTAGTGACAAAAATAACACTGTTGTGACAAAATCGGGACCAGAACCAAGGTCTCCTGACCTAAGAGCTATTCCCACCATATTATCTCACATGCTGTTTAAACTCCTGGTGAGCTTTCTAACTTAAATAAAACTGCACATGCACAGAACTATTGAAATCAGCATCCATAACATTTAAAGACTTAGAAGTACTAGTCAAGTTAATCAGCTTCTGAAAAATGTAACTATATTTAATAATTCTGAAAATACATTAGAGGGAAACTGATAATGTCTCAGAGTAAGCAGATTTTTTTCTTCCAACTAAGACATAATTCTCAAAACCTTTAGAGATTACTAATACTATGCTAAACAGGTATGCTAGAGAAAAACAAAACAGTCATCTGTATACTTAGTAAACTGTGAAGTAGAAAATTGAGAATTTTGGAAATTTAATGTTTCAGTGTGAAGGGTAGACTTCCATAAAGAGGTTTATCTTCGTAACAGTTAAATTGCCGGAGGTGCATTTACCTGCAAGAGCCCACTCTCCTGTGCCATGGGTGTGCCCACTGTAATACAAAACATACGTATCATGTCTAGGTCCATCCACAGTCCGAAGTTCAAGGAAAGATTTCAGTTTGGAATGTAGCGTATCAAAAGACAGTCCACTTGTGGAATAGTCACATCCATAGGTCTCAATCATATGATATGCAAAAAATCTTTGGATAGCATTGAGCATGCCAGTAGACCTCAAATTTAACTCCTGTACATGTTCTGGGGGAAGAAGTGTTGGCTGACCATCAGGACTGAAGAAAAAAAAAATTATTTTGGTGTTTAAAGAGTGTCATTCTATGTCACATTCTTATTCTTCATTTATAATTATCTCAGCATCGTAACAGTTGCTGACAACTAAATGGCAGAATTTTTTTTTAAATCCTCTTTTCTAAAGTGCTAAGAATTAAGCTTGAACATCAAAGCTTAGTTTCTAAAAGTTGTATTTCTATATAACTTTTATATAGCCAATAAAATAATCACCAAACTGAAAGCTGGGAAAAGATCTCCAAAAGTAGATAATACTATTCTTTGTTCTGTATTCATACTCTTTTACCAAATGACAGATATTGAATAAGACTTTCTAAAAGCAAGATCATACTGATTTTACCCCGTGTTTCAAGAACACCCAGGTGAGAATTATAATGAAAGAACTTTTTTCCTTGACAAAAAAATTTTAACAAAACATGGAAGCAATGTTTTATATTTCTATATTGAAAAAGACAGTCTTTATAAAGTTGCATTCAAGTTCTACTAACTTAAGGAACATAAATGACAGAAGAAATTGTTAGTAAATGACATTTTGAAAAGGTTATTAAAATTTAGGCCCACTGCCTTATACTACTGAACACTAAGTAAAGACAGATCTGATCGTAGAACAAATGTAAAATGCTACTGTAGTAAAGATGAAAAACCATGTCTTAAAGCTAGCAGAATCAAAATATCAATATTGAGCAAGAAAAAAAATCATCACTCCTATCCAGAAAAGGAATTTCTTGCAGTAGTTTTGAAAACCTCATATTTTCCTTCATATATTCACTACTAGTCTAATGACACTAGTTTTCATCAAAATAAGACACTTTGTTCTCTATTTGTAACATTTAGCAGTCACAAACAGTAAAAGAATAAGCAATGTATTAACAAAAATCAGAATAAAAATCTGTGCAAATTACTATTTCCACGTTTTCTCCCTGCTAAACTGTCACATCTTACTTTATGGGAGCCTCTTAAATCTATTTCTTTTACTCGTCATAAGAATTTGCAGCCCTTTATAAAGCCTTCAACATGAAGGAAAATATTTACTACAAATAGTTTTGGTTTTTATGTCAAAGATTTGAAATAAAAAATTTATTTCAAGTCTTCCCCCTCCCCACCCCAAAAACCACCAAGGATAATCAAAATTTATTAACAGCAAAGATTGATTTTTTTCTATTTCAAAGGTACTTACTATAAAAAAATTTTTAATGTGGCAATATTTACAGATTCAAAAAGATTTGCCACACATTTAGGGACAAAAATTATTTTGGAATAAAACTACAATGAAACAAATACATGTTTAACTTCATTCCCAATTTTTTGTATGACATTTTCCAGTAAGCAGAGTATTTTTACATTCATATTCTCATTAGCTCTTCATAATGTTCCTCTGAGATGGGAAGACTAGGTATTGTCGTTTGCATTTTTTTTAGGGAGGGAGGGGCAGAGGGAGAGGGAAAGAGAGAATCTTAAGCAGGCTCCATGCCCAGCGCAGAGCCCAACGTGGGGCTCGATCTCACCACCCTAAGATGATGACCTGAGCTGAAAACCAGAGTCGGACACTTAACCAACTGAGCCCCTGTCGTTGGCATTTTAGGTAAAAACACTGAAGTTCAGAGAAGTTATGATTTGCTTAGGGTAACACAGAACTAGCATTTAGGACTCTCAGGTCCAGTATACATTCTATTAAATTTCACCATGTTGTTTCACAGGACATTTTCTTAAACAAGATAACCTTTTCTAAAGAAAGGGTAGGACCTTTCCTTAGAACCATTATTTGTATTTTCTGATTTTTAGCTAAGTATAAGCTAATCACATTCATCAAAAAAATATTTAAATTGAATCCTGAAGATTATATCATTTTGCAGAATAAATAAAAGTTTTTAAACATTTGGCATAAATGAAAAAAACTGCAAGAGCATTATATTTTGAAAATATTATACTTTTGAAAAAAATGAGCTATCACATTTTATATTCAAATTCATACAAATATTAGGAAAATGTTGAGTAAAATAGACACTACTAATTATACTAGATTACTGTACCTGCAGAAGTTGGTGGGAATCACAATAGCATATCCAACAGATGTTCCTCCTAAACAGTTACCCAATTCATGGAAGAGTCCATGAGCCATGGATTCCAATGGTAAAACTATCAGAAACATGCTCAAGAAGATTCCATTTGTTGGCTAAAAGAAATTTAAAACAGCATATTTATACAGTGTGTGTGACTGCACTTACGTGTGTGCATATGTACATATACATACATTTGCCCCTACTTCCAAAAAAGATAAAAAGAACAATTAATAACCTAAAAACAATTACAAGCTGGAGCAGAGAAGTATATATGGATGAGCAATGAAACCTAAATTAATCTGGAAGCTTCTTGGAAGTTGTGACAAAACAAATACAGCACATCATATTTTTTTAATTTGCCAGGTAACATCCTACCCAAACTAAAAAACAAAACCCTCTTGCTATGACAGAAAAATCCAGAAAACAAATCCTTTCCTGTTAAAACATACTCTAAATCATTTTTCAAATAACATACTCATTTATCAGAAAAGTTACTTTAGAAAGGGCTCATTTTTTTTCCTGTGAAAAGTCCAAAATTAAATAAAATCTTACAGAAATCTTAAGATTCTAAAGCTATCAAAATGAATCCCATTCTTATATTTAAACTTTTAATAAACTTTTCCTTTGAAAAGCTTTAGACTCCGTAAATTCAAAGTTGTAAAAAAAAAAAAAATGAGTGTGTGTATATATATGTTCTATATACATAAAGGGCATCTAAGCATCCTAAAAGCAGAAGAGAAAAAGGGAAGCAGAAAAACCCAAAAATAAAGGATCCATTTAAGTGAAAAGAAAATGGAATGATGATAGTCACTCAGTACTGATCTACAGCTTCACAATACTAATATTATTCCATATTCTTTGTTTTGCTACTGCACATAGTATATGGTTATGTGCTTCTGTGCATGAACATGCATTTTTCTAACGTGAAGAGATGGCTGATTCCTTCAGAATTTTAATAAAAAATAGGTGATTTCCATAATGGAAAAATGGATATAATGCCCTATTTTGGGTACATTGTTTGCTATCAATTGCATAAAATACAGTACATGCTCAATTTAGAAACATTAGAAAATACAATTAAAAGAGATAAGTGATTAAAATCATTGCAAGTATTGTCCTCCACACATTTTAAAATATTCTGACTTCAGATAATATATATTGTTTATCAAAGGATAATGTTCTGTATACTAATACATTGTAAGCCTATTAATATAATGCTAGTCATTTGTAAAGAATGGCATTCTTATATGTATAAAATTTTAACTAGCTGATCCCTTATTATTGCTATTTAGATTCCATTTAATTTTCTATTTTAATAAAACCAGAATAAGTATTGAGTTCTCTTATTATTTCAAATCCCTTTGATAATTTGAGTTTCATCTTTGGTGAAGTGTTAAATATTTTACTCATTTTTCCATGGGGCTGCCTTTTTATTGATTTATAGCTTTGTTTTGCTCTCAGTATATTTAAGACTTTTGTGGGTTGTATGACAAATGATTCCCCCCATGCCTTTTTTTTTAGCATGGTTTTTTAAAAAAGATTTTATTCATTTCTTTGAGAGAGAGTGTACATGCACAGGTGGAAAGGCGAAGGGGGAGGGGGAGGGAGAAGCAGACTCCAAGCTAAGCGCAGAGCACAACCAGAGGCTTGATCTCACGACCGAGGTCACGACAGAGCCGAATCCAAGTCTGACATTTAACGGAGACACCCAGCTGCCCCTTGTTTAACATGTTTTTAATTGTAATGTCACTCTGTGTAAGTTAAAGAAATCTTCCTCTACCCAAAGGTCAAAAAGATTATTTTACATTACCCTTGAAAGGCTTTATTGTTTTGCCCTTCACATTTTTAGGCCTACAATCCAAATGTAATTGATTTTTGTTTATGGTCCAACTCCATTTTTTCTATTTGTATACTCAATTACCAATCACTGAAAATCTCAACCATTCCACACTGCTCTACAGTGCCGTCTCTGCCATAAATCAAGTATTATGGGATTTGTTTTTATACTCTATACTGTTCCATTGGTCTGTCTGTTCTTTCAAATACTTCCTTTGGTCTTTATTTCCTCCTTTCTTTTGGGACTCCAATAAAATAGAGATCTTCTCACTGTATCCTCTCTGAGTCTTAGTCTTCTGTATTATCCCTATTTTTCTTTTGTGCTCCTTCTTGTATAGCTTTTTCTGACCAATTCACTAATGTTCACTTCAGCTTTATCTATCTGTTAGTCTTACACACTGAATTAATTTCAGGTATTTTATTTTCTGATTCTAAAACTTGTTCTTTTTCAAATCTGCCTTGTCACTATTTTATAGTTTCTAACTTCCTACCATTATATACTATCTTTGCTTTTATTATTTTCAATACTCTCTTTGATAATTCCAGTATCAAGATTTTTCTGGTCATCTCTTGCCTGTTGGTCCTGCTGCTTATTGCTCTTGATGCCGTGTGTGTATGTGTACCTGGTTATATTTATGAGCTGAACATTGTATGCAAAAATACACACGTGTGCATATATGTGTGTGTGCATATATATGTATATACACATGTATATATCATTATCCTAGGCCTGAAATTAGTCCTATAACTACATCACACAGACACACACACACACACGACTAATTTTAGGCCTAGGATAAGGATACCTTTCCCCAAGAGGAGTTTTGTTTGGTTCTTGCAGGGAGCTGGGGGCATTACAACTCAGTATCTTAATACAGGTTTGACCACTTAATCCAGGTCAGATCACTCACAGGACACAAGGTCAGGATGCAAATTCATGACAGCGCTGTCTTGGACATGGTTCCACCCTTTTCTTTCAGTGTGTCATCTTAAAATGGGAGGTAATTTACCAGAGACCCCACCTCTGAAGTCCTGGGCTTTGGTTTTTGCTCCTCTTGACGGCACTAGAAGTGCAGCTCAGCTTTAAACCTTCCTTCCTCTGTTTTAAACATGTCCACAGGGCACAGTGTTTGCTACTATCCCAGAAAGTCTGATATGTATTTTCATTTATTCAACTCTTCTTTCAAAACCTTAAGTGGAGTTTATATATCTTTGTAAAAATGTCTTAAGTTTCTTTTAAACCTTTTTCATTTTATGCTTGTTGTATGAATGGAATGATTTCCATTACATTTTCTGATTATGGACTTACAGGATATTGACTTTTGTGTATTTACATGTTGTTATTTGCCACCTAAATGCATTAAAAATATATATTCCCACTATACACCATTTATTTCTTCTTATACTACCTACATCCTACAATTCCAAGAAAATTTACATAGTTTTTATCGTGGCTAGGTTTTAATGATAACTATCCACAAAATCAACCTTTTATGACAGAGTTTAGAATGTTAAAGATGCAGCATAATTCTCACAACTGTTACTATAGCATTTTCAGTTGATTTTCCAGTTAACTCTTAGGTTTGTCAGGTAATCATCTTACCTACAAATACTAATAATTTCAATACTTTCTTTTTCTGTACCTTCTATTGCATATGTTGCTCCAGGATAACAAAAAATCTTTTGTTTTTAGGGGTTTAATTGGTCAAAGGATTACTTCTACATTATGCCAGCCATTCATATGAAAGAATTACTTAATAACATAACCAATATGACAACTTTATTATTTCTACCTTTAACTTTACATAAACAGTACTTTTCTGATCAAGATAGCAATGTAAGAAATTAAATAACTCACTATAATTTATAGCAAGGGTCACAAAAGCCTTCAGGGGCCAGAAAAGTGGTATGTGAAGCAGCTGTGATAAACAGTGGTAAGGATTCTAAAGGAAAGTGCACTGCTGCCTAAAGGCATACATTTTTTTTTTAAAGGCATTTGTAAAAACTTATTGAAGTATAATTGACATACAATGTTATACTGGTTTCGGTGTACAACATAGTGATTCAACAATTCCATACACTACTCAGTGCTCACCACGGTTAAGTGTAGTCACTATACAACGTTATTACAGTATTATTCATATTTCCTATGCTGTATTTTCATCTCTGGAAGTTTGTACCTCGTAATCCCTTTCATCTCTTTTGCCCATCATCCCACCCACCTCCCCTGTGGCAACTACCAGTTTGTTCTCTATATTTAAGAGTTTGTTAGTTTTGTTTAGATTCCACATATAAGTGAAATCACATGGTATTTGCATTAAAGGCACATATTTTTTAAAAAATGTTCTGGCTAGATAAGCTGGTCTACTCAATCTTACAAGCATGTTTATTTTTTATTTATTTTGCTATACAGACATAATTACAGGATTTAAAAAACAGAATTACAAAAAAAAGCACCTTCTTAAAAAAAAAAAAAAGTCCCTGCACGTTATTCCAAAAATTAGGATAGTTTCTAGCAGCAAAACTGAGAAGTTCAGGTTTGTACACAGACTTTCTGTACTAAGAGTTACTAGGAAATTTCATGACATAGATATATAAAGATAATTCATAAGCAAGGAATTTGATATTCTAGAGTGGGGAACTAAATTTTGACATGTAAATTGTAATAGAATGTTGTACCATGAAAAAATGTTAACTTTTCATTTTGTTTAATCAAACCATTTTCCTTTAAGACTATTTATTAACTTGATCTCTCATCTTTCCTATTTCTTAAAGACAATGGAAATTTCCATTTCTGAAAGTGCCCCAGAAATATTTAAATTTGGCCCTACTTATCAAATTATGTCAAGGGTACAGACTAGCCTTTCTTTAAATATTCATATGGACCCTATACCAATGGTTATTATTGACTTCTGTATTACCTTAAAGAATTTTATAAACCGGGGCGCCTGGGTGGCTCAGATGGTTAAGCGTCTGTCTGCCTTCAGCTCAGGTCATGATCCTAGGGTCCTGGGATTGAGCCCCACATCGGGCTCCTGGCTCAGCAGGGAGCCTGCTTTTCCCTCTCCCTCTGCCCCTCTCCCTGCTCATGCTTTCTCTAACTCTGTGTCTCAAATGAATAAATAAAATCTTAAAAAAACAAACAACTATTTTAAAAAAAAAATTTTTATAAACCTAAGATTTTTTGTGAAATTAAAATATCCTAATTTTACCATTAGAAAAAAGCATTGCATTAATGTAGTTCACTGCTAAATTATAAACTAATGATAAACTTCAATTGCAGATTAGTCTGTATATGACTCAAGTTGGAAGCCTTATTAAATAATTTAAAATTCCAATTAAAATGTTAACGGATAGTGGTGTTATTCAATACTCTCATGTCAGTTATACAACACTGATGGTAATATTTAATAGGACTAAATAAGCAGATATTCAGAGTTACTGATAATTCATATATAATAGATGATCTGTTATTTTTATAATCTTAGAAAATTGATAATTTTATGTTAATTTTTAAAAGTCAAATTTAACAGAGAAAATGTTAAATATTTGTATAAGGTTATCAAGATAACATACACAAACAACAGTGAGCAGTTCGGCAACACAAAAAAATTAGCAATCTTAACTGAACAGATGGTAAATATGTCCAGGGGGAGAAAAAATAAATTTAGGATGTTTTATCCACTTGCCACTTTCAGAAAGCTTCAATTTTACTGGCATGCAAACATTTACAGCTTTCATTTGACTTTGGTGTACTCCTTATATTTTAAACAATTCCCTGTAATAAAATGATCAACTTACCTAATCAAAACAATTAAGTGTAGGTACTTTTTCTTCCTCCATTTCTCCAAATCACTGTAAGCTCACTATCAAACTATAGGACATGATGCAAATTTCAAAGCAGACAGAATCTGAACATACTAGCAGACCAATAAACAACTCTAAGTAATATCCTTTGTAGAAAAGTAGTTACTAGCTATTCTCTGTTCAGCTGGGCTTTCAAGTCATGGTCAAAACATTCAACACTTTCATATCATAAAATTTCTCAGATAATAGGAACAAAATCTCTATGCAATATACAGTATCAAAGTTGGAATTTCATATTTAAAAATCTGGCATTTGCCTAAGAGATAAAATTATTGTTTAGAAGTATTTTTGTATGAGTCATCTTAAGTAAGTCAGTTTGGGAAAGAGTATACATGGAAGTCTAAAGAAAATCAAGTCCAACTAAGAAACAGAATATATAAATGTATATTACACAGCAATATATAAATGAAGGTATTATGCTCTTTAATGTGAGAAACCCATATTTAAGAAACAATGGGCAGCCTCCAAAAATTTGCTCAGTAGAGGAAATTTTAAGAACATTAGGAAAATCGGAGGGGGAGACAAACCATGCAAGACTATGGACTCTGAGAAACAAACTGAGGGTTCTAGAGGGGAGGGGGGTGGGGGGATGGGTTAGCCTGGTGATGGGTATTAAAGAGGGCACATACTGAATGGAGCACTGGGTGTTATGCACAAACAATGAACCATGGAACACTACATCAAACTAATGATGTAATGTATGGTGATTAACATAAAAAAAAAAACATTAGGAAAGCTACCTCACAGTTTTAAAGTCAAGTGATTTCTTTATACAGAGGCAATAGGGTCTAGTGCCAAGGACTTAAGCTTTGGAGTCAGACTTTGGTTCAGTCCTAGCTCAGCCATTTACCATCTGTGAGTACATGAGCACATTAATTAACCTTTTGAGTCACAATCTATAAAAGGGGACTACTATTTATTTTGTGAGCCTGTAGTATAGATTAGAAATATGTGAATATGGCCAGCACCATAAATGGTAGCTGTAATTTGCAGTGAAGCATTTTTAAATCGAAATGGAAGTCATGAGCAAGACAATAAAAAGCTAAATGACTATTACTGTATAGGAGATACTGATGCAGAGTTAAAGCTCTAGTAAATGTATTAGAAATCTTTTTTTCTTCTTTTGAGTAATCTCAAACTACAGATAGCAAAACCAGACATTTTTTAGATGACAATCCTGGTAAAGGCGAAACAACAGTGGTATGGAAATCAAACTCAGGAAGTCTACTGAATTTTACTTTTCCCGTGGGCAGAATAAAGAGGTTACATCAAATAATCTCTATCCTCGTTTCCAACTCTAAAAATATATGGAACTAAGTAAAGTGGTTAAGAGCTGTGAAGGCAGATTGCCTGGATTCATACCAGCTCTGCAGCCTTGAGCAAGTTTCCTAATCTCTCACGCATGTTTCTTATTTATGAAATGGGAATAATAATGGTACCTATCTCAGAGTGTCAGGAGGATTAAGTAAACACAGAAAGTACACAGAATGGTGTAGAGCACACAGACAACAGTTAATAAATGGTAAATCTTATTAAATGGAAAAAACTCTCTACGGTCATTAAAATTTTTAAAAGTTGGGAAATCATCTGGGGAAAAAAGAAAAACCTTGTTTTTACTTCAAGAAAAACAAATTAGGACCATTGTTGGTCTTTTAGAAAAAAAAGTACTCCTGTTTCATAGTGTTCTGGCAGAAATGATAAAACATCAAATTAAAAGAATGCCTTCAAGCTAAAAAGAATTAGTGTCCCCCCTCTCTCATCTAGACTAAAATAGCTCAAAACTTTAGAAAATGAAACAAAACAAAAAATTATGAAACATGTGCACTTCTAGTTTTGGCAGATTTGAAAACTCCCTGCTCCCCATGCCAAGTGAAGTAATATGGCTGATCCTGCCATCTTGTTAGAAATGAAAATGCTACATCTGTGGATTTCATCCCTTCATTGGATGTGAGGCTGATCTTGTTCCATCTGTCACACTCAGTGATTGCCATTGCTTGGCCTATAGAGAAATCAACGGATTATGGTTTTTCTGGTTTGGGTCAAAAGGCTTCTACAAAAAGTTACATCATACTCCCATGGAATCTGCAAATGACAAGGTTGGCAAGGAAAGGCATATAAATCTCATGTGAATGATATCGGAAAGAATCTCTAAACCTAAGAGTGAGCGATGGGGTATACTTCCTTGGGTATCTGGATGCTTTCCTCCTCTTTTATCTTTATATGAATTATCAATTATCACAATTTCTGAAAAGCCTATAGCTGAGCAATAATACTAGTACCAAATGCTGTGGTACTAAGTCTGTCTTATTGACTTATTTAAAAAAAAAAAAACAAAAAACAAGGATAAAAGAGGAAAGCAAATAGTACATTAAATGAACATAACACAAATTGCAGGAAACAACAGCTGTAATGTTC
This sequence comes from Neomonachus schauinslandi, assembly GCF_002201575.2. Taxonomy (NCBI): domain Eukaryota; kingdom Metazoa; phylum Chordata; class Mammalia; order Carnivora; family Phocidae; genus Neomonachus; species Neomonachus schauinslandi. Next base: position 69,634,707 of record NC_058414.1, read on the forward strand.
CATTTGAAAGTCAGAATGAGATTATGAATAGAACACAACAGAAGTTAATGGTAAATTCCAGATTTTTAATGTAAATGACTTAGAATGATACTACTGACTCATTCTGAGAATGCTATTAAACTCAGTAAAACTAAGGAAAAACAACCATGTGGGATAAGCTAAGATTCTATTCAAGTGAAGTCAAAGATTTCTTAGATAGGACATCAAAAGATTCATAAAAGAAAAAAAATTGAAGAAGACTATGGCAAAATTTAGAACTTTTGCTCTTCAGAAAACACGGTAAGAGAAAAGATAAGCCACACACTGGAGAAAATATTTCCAAGTCCTATATCTGATAAAGGACTTCTATCTAGAATATATAAAGAATTCTCAGAACTGACTATAAAGAAAACACGCAATTCACATTTTTAAAAATTGCCAAGAAATCTGAACAGGTACTTCACCAGAGAAGACCTACTGTAGCAAGTAAGCACAAGAAAAGATACTTAACATCAGTAGTTACTGGGGTAATAGAAAATAAAACCACAATGAATTACCACCAGACACCTATTAGAATGGTTAAAAAACAAAAACAAATAGATAATACCAAGCACTGGTTATTATGTGGGGGGCAAATGGAACTCCTATATGCTGCTGGTCGGAATGCAAAATGGTACAGCCACTTTGAAAGCAGTTTGGTAGTTTCTTAGAAGTTAAAAATGATTCATGTTTATCACATGACCCAGCAATCCCACACCAAGTAAAATAAAAATTTACCTTAACAAAAAACCCTATGAATGTTTCTAGCAACTTTTATAATCACCAAAAACTAATTTCAATATCCGTCAATTGAGAAATGAATAAACTGTGAGATACCCATACAACGGAATACTGCTCTGCAACAGAGGAATAAACATATACACAACATAGACGAATCTATATGAATTATGGTAAGTGAAAGAAGCCAGATTCCAACAGCCATATAATGTACAATTTCATGTATATGACATTCTGCAAAAGAAAAGTGTCTACGGACAGAAAACAGATCAGTGGTTGCCAACTACTGGGGGTTGAGCAGGAGGGAACTCTGGGGGGTAATGGAACTGCTCTATATTTTGACTCTAATGGTAGTCACACAACTATATGTATTTGTCAATACTGCAAAATTACACACAAAAAATGGGTGAATATTACTATATGCAAATTTTTCCTTAATAAAAAAATTTATATATTAAGCTAAGTAAAACTAACAAAACCCAAAATTAACATGCAAATAAGCTTAATTTAAAAAAAAAATTTAAAAAGCTTAAAATAAAAAGTGGCTAAGCCCATTTTTGGAAATTAAAGTCCAAGCTACAGTTGTGCTTCACGAGGCAGGTTAATCTCATGCTTTTGCTTGGTTTTACTCCTCTGGTAGTAAAATAATAGGACATTGGACTCTTTAAAAATATACTTAAAAAAAAAATCTATAAAATGTTGTTCATTCCAAATGCCTGCTAGGTCATTAACTCAATGAAATCCATCATCCTACATTCCCAAGTGCTCTCTTTATTCTTTCAACTTTTTTTTTTTTTTACATTTTAAGACTATCCACCACGTCAGAACATTATTCAACTTTACATTTCATCAACTTATTGCAAGTTCTCTTTATATTATACTTCTCAACAAGACCTTAGGGAAAAATTGCTGTGCTAAGGGTAAGACTATCACCTTAGTCCAGGTCCTTATCTTTGCTCCTAGCTACACTTGATTCCAGGCTATCTCCACTTTCACTGATCCTATCTTTGGCTGACTGATCTGCTCAAAAGGTTTAATTTTTTTTTTTTTTTTCCTGCCACACTGGGTCTGCCCCCACCAATCAGTGGAACTATTTTTCCAGTGGAAATCCATTAAAGCAAATTTTAATGAGACAATGGAAAATATCAGTTTACACTTGACTATTACTCTCACAGAAATGTGAAGAAATGGGTTTAGAATATATTGTTAAAAAGCTAATCAGTATCTGTATCATTTAGGAATGTTAAACATTGTTCAATTTCTACAAAACAAAATCTAATTTAAAGAATTTGAGACAGGGCTTAGAATTTACTTGGATTAACAATGATGTTATGCCAAAAATAGTCCTGGCCTTACAAAACTCTTAATTTTTTGCCTTTCACTATATAATTTTCTGATGCTTTCATCAGCCAAAAGGGTTGGGACTTTATATAAATCCAGTGGAGTGTTTCCTAAATTATGTTTCATAGGGAGGTTAATAGGTGTGGTGGGAGGAGGTGGTTAATGAGAAGTATACGCAAGAATTTCATGGTAAGTTTGGGAACATTTCTCTTTCTTTGACACTTTTTCTCTGAGTATACTCATTAACATCTCACCCAACACCGGGCAGAACACAGTTCGAGAAATCTTTAAACAGAAGATTAATTCAATTAAAATTAAGTTGAAAAAATTTCATTGCATCAAAGACCATGCCTGCACCATAGGCAGCAGTTACCAAACAGCAACTAACTGGGGAATGCAGACACAACTCAGGTAGATGCATGTTAATCTTAAATAGCTAAAGTAATACCTTGTTACTCAATGGGTATACTTTTGACCAGTAGTTTCTGTATCACCTTTCACTGTTCAAGCTGTCTCCCAAAATCAATTTCAATCTTCAAAAATTTAGCAACATCCCCACATGATTTCAATGCACGTTAAAGGTTGAGAAGCACTGGCCTACAACAGGAGTTCGCAAACTTTCTGTAAAGAGCCAGAGAGTTAATATTTTAGGTTTTGTGAGCCTGAGGTCTCTGTCATAACTACTCAACTAGGCTGTCTATTATAATGATAAAAAGGTCTATATATTAAGAAGGTATAGTAATTAAAGATGTATGTATGTACTTGGAACAGAATACCAAAATACATTGAACAAGAAAATAACAGAATCGAAAGGACAAAACCACAATTTAGCAACTTATAATGAAGGTTTTTAATATCCGTCTCTCAGTCCTAATGGAAATAGAAAATCTGCAAGGATATAGATTTAGGAAGAAAACCCACCAGCTTGACCTAGCTGGTATTTATAGAACACTCTACCCAACAACAGCAGAATGCTCATTCTTTTCAAGTGAACACGGTGTTTTCTCTAGAACAAAACACATGGCAGGCCACAGAACAAGTCTTAATAAAAGACTAAAGTCATATAAAGTATGTTCTCCAATCACATGTAATTAGAAATCAATAACAAGGAAATGTGGGAAATCCCTCAAATATCACGTTATCAGACAACCAATTTTTAAGTAACCCAAAGGTCAAAGAAGAAATTTCAAGGGTAATTAGAAAATATCTTGTGAGACAGCATAGTACTAGTATAAGGTCAGACATATAGCTCAACGGAACAAAAAAGAGAGTTCAGCAATAAACCCTTATATTTATATTTCACTGACTTTGGACAAAGGTATCAAGGCAATTCAACAGGGGAAAGGAAAGTCTTTTCCTGGAACAATTAGAAAGCCATATTTTGCAATAGTTAGATCCTTACATCATACTATAGACAAAAATTTTTTCAAAATAGATCATATACCTAAATGTAAAAGTTGCAATAAAACCACTAAAAGAAAACTACTATAGAAGAAAATCTTTGTGACCTAGGGTGAAGCAAAGACTTCTTAGATATACTAAAAACACAGTACATAAAGAGTAAGTTGATAAACTGGTCTTCATGAAATTAAAAACCTGTACTCTTCAAAATGTGTCATGAGGAAAAAAAGATAATTCACAGACTGGGAGAAAACATTTCCAAATCATCTAATAAAGGGCTTGTATCCAGAATATAAAAAGAACCCTTAAAACTCAATCATAAGAAGAGAAGTAACTCAATTTAACAACGGGCAAAAGATGTGAATAGATATTTCAAAAACAAAGATAAGTGAATGACTAATACACACATTAAATGATGCTCAACATCATTAGTCATTAGAGACATACAAATTAAAACCACAATGAGATAGCACTCCACACCTAAATTGAGAGGCATTCTCAAGTAGATCAACTTTAAAAAAAAAGTTGAATGGAAGGACAGAATCTGGAAATTGGTATTCTTAAAATTATTTTTGCTGACCTATTCTTTGGAAAGCTTTTGTGTACTGCCAGTGGTACACATACCGTATTTGAAGACCACTGGTAGAAGAATACAAGAAAGATACGGTGGCTTAGACAATAACGCTTAACAGGATTTGATGATCTGGAAAGGTGTCAAGCATGAATGAGGCTGATGTTAGGGGGGCGGGGGAGTAGTTAGGGCTGGAAAAGGAGCTAATAGGAAAAAGGTGAGGGAAAGAAGCAGAACTCTTTTAAGAGTTTCTGACAACATCCTCCATCATCATCATCATGATTCTGATAGTCCCCAGCACTAGCAAGTAAAGTGAGGAAGATAGCCTCAGGCAACACCCACAATGTTTTTATCATTTACTTGACTCCCCCACAGGCTCCCTGCCCTAGCCCACACTGACAAAAAGGCACCATGCCCAGGCAAGTCTCTACATTTCCCTTCAAACACTCACATCTAGAAATCACTCTGTAGCAAGTAACTGGACCAAAGCAGAAAACTGTACCAAGCACAGGTGATCTTCCCTTTTCCCCTGCATCCTAATCTGATGTACTCAAATTACAGTATTTCTCACACTGTAATAATTGTTTACATGCTTGCCTCTTCCCTAGCCCATTAGAGACTGTGACTTAAGACAGACACTTCTTACTCATCTTGCAATCTTCAGCAGCCAGTACAGTATCTGACCTATCCTGCATCAATAAATGTTCAAAGAATGGAAGACTAGGCTTGTTAATACTATAAACTCCAACCATGCAATTTAAATATCTTTGTCTACAAAAGAACTTTTTAATTTTTTTAATATATCATGGGCAGCAAATGTATTTTAAAACCCAATTTTTCTTTCTCAGGAGAGCCACTAATCTATAATTAAGAACCTGATATGTTATATATCTAATCACCTTTTACATATATGGGAAGTGGCTATATAAAAGAAATGTGTTGTAGTGAAAAGACCGGCAGACTAGATAGAAGCTAGGTAACCTGGTTAGGGCTAGTACCAGACACTCTGTGTCTTCTCAGGCATTCAGTTTCCACCTGTGTGAAATGAAAGGATTAATGTGCAATCTCTAAGCACTCTTCAAATGTTAATACTTAAGAATCTTTAATCTGAGTGTTTAATGAAGGCAGGAGGCATGTCAGTCGCTGAGTATTCCTAACATTTTGGTACTTCTTTGCTAGAGATCAAACTAAATGATACTGTCAATATTCATTCAGTACTTCAACTCCATGAACAAAAGTAAAAAGAATCTCCTTTTGAAATCAGGAACGTGACTTTTTGATTCTAATAATTTAACTCTTAAAGCAAGCATTAAATCACACATCATAGGCATTGACATAATAAACAAACTAGACGCTTACCTGCCAGGAAACTGCTCCTAAAATCGCTGTTGCAAGAAGACTAAAAAAAACTAACTGCTCTGAAATTAAGCAAAAGTGACGCATCCCTTTGGATGCCATGATTCTATCAAGGCTATTGTTATCTACCCTGTGGGTGAAATATACTTTATGGCAGTCATTTAATTTGGTATGGAATCCCCAAAGAGTTAAGAGAAAAATAATATGGCAAATCATCCAGAAAATTCCAAAAATGGAAAAGCCTGGTATTACAAAATACCAGAGGTGAGTATCTCTAAGTTTAAATGCTGAAAGAATAAAAAATGTAAGCTCAATCATTCCTGTGAAAACGACTGAAAGTCTTCTGCATATTCTTCCACGGTACAAAAAGGGTTTCCACCTTTCAGTCACTGAAAGTCCACTAAAATAAATGTCAAGGAAAGGGTCAGTTATCAGGCAGATAAAAAAACATGCAAAAGCAACTGGATTTTTGGGAGTTTCCAATGAGGAGAAAAACAGCAAGACTGCAAAAATAACTAAGTTTGGAATAGCTAAGAAAGACTTCATTCTCAGGTCAATAACCAGCATGGCCAAAGCTACAACAAGTAAAATGACACTCAGAGACTTCTCCACCAACATAGTTGTGCTGGCAACAGCAAATCCAACAAGTTCCAGAAATTCAACTGTGGTTAGTAAAGTGGGTCGATGACGGACATACCCAGAAATTCTCTCCACCAAAGCACATAATATCCTTAGTACTATAGAAGTTAGAAGCAAATATTTGGTTGACTCTTCTTTCACATCATTTTTAAAGGATGAATTGTCAAGAAAACATAGGAGGCCAAGCAAGAATCCAAACCAAAGATTGGAGAGACTTAAACTTGCTGCTTGCATTGAAAAATAATAATAGAGTATGCTGGCAATTCCAAGAACGAAAAGACCAAGAATAAAAATTACCAAAATTAAGGAATTTGCTGTTTTTTCCCATCTTACATAAAGACCTAAGCATATAGCAACCAATAAATTGATTCTGGCTAAATAGCCAAGATAACGCACTGAAGAATGCATATTCACTTCTCTGTTGACTTCTTCCAGTCTTGTCATTGCTAAATACAGACAATGACTAAAGCAGTAACGCAGTGATTTACACATGTAATCTGGCAATTTGGGCTTTCTCCCTGTGGTACAAAAATTAACTGCTTGTTTTTCATCCAGCAAATCCAACGTATCCGTAACTCCTATTTCAGCATTTCCTCTGGTGGAATTTTTGTTTATCGTGATCTAAAAAGCAGAAAAAATAAGTCAGTGTTAATTTTATATAATTTATATTTTAGCTCTCTCTTCTTTGTAGAAAATAATAAATAAATGAGAAATAAAGTTTCTTTTGAAACTCAGTTTTAAATTTTACTTGCATGTATCTTAATGGCAATTGTTTCTGGTTTAAAAACTCAGTTTATCCATATAAAAATGACAGTGCTTTCTACTTAACATATGCTAAGAAGTATGACTAAATCACCACCAGTGAAACTGTTTTTCCAAAGACTAAGCCATTCTTACTTCAATGGTTAGTTTTTCAACTACAATGTGTAAATGTGAGATATTCAACCTAGCTTAGATTGTAGAAGATGGATCTGGCACAATCAAAAACTACTCAGCAGCTAAACCGAATGATGGGCTTCATCATTACATCTAATTTGAAAAGCACTTGTATCCAGTAATAGCAACCGTTCCTACCTAAAATCCTCTCCATCTTTTTTACAAGGCAGCTCTAACAGGCTATAAAATCTTAGTCTTTACATTGTTTAACTAATAAACTTACCAGAAGTAAAGTTTAACTGCATTAAAGTTAGTCCCTAAAGTTAACCCATAATTTTCCCTATACTTTGATCTCTACTAAATTACTTGGATTATCAAACCTCCTTTCTAGATCTAAATACTATCTCTGTAGCAAACCAATTCCTGAACTTCCTAGTCAAAATTCTGAAGTTAGAATCCTAACCAATATTTACATTAAATAACCAATATTTAAACTTTATATATGTATTTTTAAAGATTTTGACAGAGAGAGAGACAGCAAGAGAGGGAACACAAGCAGGGGGAGTGGGAGAGGGAGAAGAGGCTTCCTGCCGAGCAGGGAGCCCGATGTGAGGCTCGATCCCAGGACCCTGGGACCATGACCTGAGCCGAAGGCAGACGCTTTATGACTGACCCACCCAGGTGCCCCTAAACTTTATACTTTTACTTTTAAAAAGTTAACAATTATTCGTTAAAGAACGCAGATAATTATTTTAGTCTTTGAGTGCCCCCACAAATTGCACTTAAAACATGACGATGGCCAAAAAATGCTTTAACTATCTACCAGATAATTCTTCAAAGTTTATGTTATACTGTTTCAGAACTGATCCATTCAACAGCTCATGGTCACAATAAATATCCATGGAGAATTCAACCAGACAAAAATTTAAAAAAATGACTTGTTTGCGATGAGCTTATTTATACTTTAACAGTAGGACACATGAGAGGCACCTGGGTGGCTCAGTCGGTTAAGCGTCTGTCTGCCTTCGGCTCAGGTCATGATCCCAGAGCACTGGGATCGAGTCCTGCATTGGGCTGCTTGCTCAGCGGGGAGCCTGCTTCTCCCTCTGCCTGCTGCTCCCCCTGCTTGTGCACACTCTCTGACAAATAAAATCTTTAAAGAAAAAAAAAATAGTAGGACACTAAAAGAAAGACCCGACAGAAACATGATAACCTGGAATTAACCCTTAATTACTCATTTGGCTGGAGAAGAATTTTACTGAGTGACAATCTTACAGTCTCTGGGATGTTCCAAGTACTGTTACTAATTCTACTTCGCACTAATTCTACTTCAGCAAGTGTATTTTTTACAGATAAACCTATTTAAGTATTCTGATTTTCCTCAATTACATTTTCATCCCATCATTTCTTAAGACCATACACCACTAAAAAAATGTCTTCCTTTGGTATATTTTGCCTTTACCTTTTTGCTTATATGTAAGACATTGATAAAATCTAGAGTGCTTTGCATTTTTTTTTAACATCACTCCTGTAATATAATCGTTCAACAAATAGGTTGGAATACAGATCCTCAAAGGGTTGATGGTACAGTCTGGGCTTAGACAACTGAACACTGCTGAAGAAAAAAACAATCACACACCAGGCTCAATGGTTGCCACGCAATTCACGAGACATCCTTCTGTTTCTTTGGTCAACACTCTCCCATTTTGTGACTACCCAACCTCTCTTCCTTAGCCTCAAATCTCTGACACCCACTTCCCACTCACTGCACTCTCACTAGATGACTGCCTCCAACAGAGTTGTCAGAAGAGAGCTTACTTGAGTTTCCGACACCACAAACCCACCTCTACCGACATCTCCTGATACGGGGGAAGAAGGATGTCCCTTCCCTATCTAAGGCTAAATCTTTCAGACATACTGGCTATCTTTTCCCCTCTACCTCTTCCAGAACTTCACAATCTCTTCGCTCTTCAAACTCCCACTCTTCTCTTATCCATTAGCACTTAAACATTTGCAAAGCTCTTTTTAAAAACAATACCAAAAAAACCCAGAAACAAAAACAATCTTCACGCATCCCCATCTTCTCTTCCAAGTTCAATCTTCCGTCCTCTTTTGACAGCTATTCTATGATTGCTTCACTTCTCACACCACTCAACAATGGTTCCTACCATACAACAAACTGCTCTGCCAAATTCTAAAGTGACCTATAAGCTCCTAAAACCAATGCGTACTTTTCATTTATTATCCTGCACTTTTTTCAAACAACCTTTGACATTGTTGACTCCTCTCAATTTCTGAAACCTGCCCTTCCTTTAGCTTTCAAAGACCAACCTCCAGATTTTCTTCTAACTCAGTGACCTCTCCATCTTCTTGCAGACTCTTGATTCTCAATCCATCCTTTGGATGTTCAATCCCAGGCCTAGGCTCTTCTCTCACTGTACACTTTCTATGAGCAATCTCAACTATTTCCATGTCTTTAATTATTCTCTCTCCCTAATTATATACATATATTAATCTGTCTGATATAAATAAAAGCACCAACTCTCTTAGAGGTAAAACCCTAGAAAAAAGGTAAACAAGGGCGCCTGGGTGGCTCAGTCGGTTAAGTGGCTGCTTTAGCTCAGGTCATGATTTTGGGGTTCTGCAATCAAGCCCCACGTCCAGCTCCTTGATCAGCGGGGAGTCTGCTTCTCCCTCTCCCTCTACTCCCACTGTGCTCGCTCTCTCTCAAATAAATACTTAAAAAAAAAAGAAAAAAGGTAAACATGTAAATTATACCCATAACATCCATATCATAGAATATATGCAACCACACTGTCAAAATCAACATGCAGAATATTTTTAAATGGCTAATTTACAAGTCTTTCCACATTCTGAACTTCTTCAAAGGACAAACTGGCTGCATCAGAGTAAGACAACAAAGCAACAGCATCTTTTCAACTGGTCTGCCATTACTTGATTCAATGAGAAATGACTTGTGAGACTGATAAAAATGGAGCACAGAAGAGTCAATCTGCATAGGGGAACTCCCAGAGTCTGTTTTATAAAACCCCACATACTACTCTAACCCTCCTCTCCTTCACCACCTATATTTAGTCCTCACCAAGTCCTGTCCACTCTTCTTCCTATACACATCTTAAATGTTTCTATTTTCCATCCCCAAAGTCAAAATCCCAGTTTTGGCCATCATCGTCTCATGCTTCAATGTCTCCCTATATCTACCTGTGCCCTCTCCAAGAAGTGTCCCTTTTAAAATAAAAAATTTGTTAGTCCACTCTGTTCTGTAAAAACCCTCAAATGGCTTCCGAGCATCTTAAGCAATAAAGTCTAAACTCCTTAAAACGCCTTATAAGGCTCTCCATACCATATGTGAATAACTTCCCTGCCGCATCTATTTTCTTCTTTTCCGCTTGAACTTCGTATTCCAGCCATACTGACCTTTTCAATTCTGAAGTGCACCACTGCTATTCCCTCTCCAGGTACACTTCTTCCCTCTTCCTAGACCCATCCCAGTCCTCACACCTGGCTCACTCCTACTCTTCAGGTCTCACTTAAATCATTTTCTTGGTGAGATTACCCCTGACTCATTTATATGATCCCTGCACTTCTTCTATAATAGCAAAATGCTGATTGTCATTTGCTTAAGGTCTGCATTCCCTACTAGATCACAAGGTCTCTGAAAGTTTGTCTTTAATACTGTGTACCCGTGTCTTAGCAGAAAATTTGGCACCAAGTAGATATTCAACAAACACCTGTGAAAGAAATAGGGACTAATACAGAAATAATTATATTTAATAACAATGCCAGTTATTGGAGACTTAGTAATACATGAAGAGACTAAAGTTGTAGAATATCCCACAGCGCATAAGTAATAGAACTAAGGGAGAGTCCATGAATGTTTGGTTTGTTTCTCTTTTCGCCTTACTTCGGCCTTCACTTAATTCATCCAAATTCCTCCAAACCAGCGCGTTCTCTTCCATGTCCTACCTCTAGGGCTCAATAGAGCCACTACATACACACTCTATCACTTCCATCAGCTTTGGGCTCAGACACTATTTCCGTCCCATCTAGAAGCGTCAAAAGCTGAAAGAACCATACTGAGCACCTAAGGTCGGGGAATTCCCGTGCTTTGATTCAATGAATTCATGTTAACTCTTTGGGCCCACTACATACGAGGAGAATGGCAACTTAAATATCCAATCTCTTAGTACTGGGGCAACAACAGCAATTCTTCCAGAAAAAGCCTGCCTGTTCTCTACCACCCCTCTACTTTGGGAGACGGCAACGACAACTGGGGGCCCAACTGCCTGGGGAACCGCGGCGGATGTGGAGCACCCCACCTTCCAGCCTCCAACCCCCACCGTCACTACTCTCGGGGCAGGTATCGCAATGTCGGCCCCGGATGACCGGCTGTGCGGAGCTAGGGGCTCGAACGACGCAGAGACCTGGGCGGTGTCTGTGCTCAGGTCTTGCCACCCCGCTGTTCACCCCGACCTCCCTACCTGACTCGGCCGCCGCCACCAACGCTCTCTCAACCCCGGAGTCGGCTCTGGGGCCAACACAGTAAAGGGAGGGCCCTTGGGGCTGAGCTTGCGACTCGGATCTGGGAGGTGGCACGCCGGAGGAGGGGGGGGGGGCGTCGAGGGCCCGAGGCCACAGGCACTAACACAGGCCAGTCTCGTTGGAAACTTTCTCCGTTACCGGCCCGACCGCGGCCGCCATGTTCCTGCCGCCGGATCCGCGACGGTACGGAACGCCGCCGGGGTCAAATCGCGCGGCGCGCTTCCTCCCCGAGGCCCGGCCCCCTCCCCGCCCAAACTCCCCGTGCGGCCGCCGTCCCAGGTGTGACCGGCGCTTCGACAGCACACAGAGCACCCCCCACCCCCAACCTAGGGTGCCGGCTGAGTCCGGCCTCCGTCGCCTTCTGGGACCTAGGATCCGCGGCGAACAGGGAGCGGGAAGACCACGAAGGATCACGTAGACCGTGCCCATGAAGCCTTTAGGCCGCCGCCTCTGGCTGGACGGAAAGTGGGACAGGACGGGCGGGATGGTCCACACGTGGGCTGCAAATACCGCAGGAGGCGTTGCTGTTCTTTAGTATCTATGGCATAATGCATGGCTTTGTGTCCGCTGACCAGCAGAAGTCCAAGTTCCTTAGGCTCGCCTTCAAAGCCCTTCTCGCCTCCTTTTCTAATTAAGACTCCTTTTAAGTCACTGCCTGGGTCTTTACCCCACCGACAGCGCTGAGCTCCCCAGGTCTGGCCTGTTCCATTCCCCTTCTTCCACCTATCCCTTACACGTTCACCAGCCTTTTCTTTTTTTTTTAATTAACATATAAAGTATTATTTGCTTCAGACGTACAGGTCTGTGATTCATCAGTCGCCCAGGCCTGATTCTCATTTGTACTCTGAACTCCTTGAATAAACGTAGGGGGAGGCAGCACTTCACAACAGCTACGTCCGGTGGTTTTGGAGTTTGGAACCTGGTTGCTCCTCTTTTCTATGTGCAACCTGTGTTTCTCTGAAAAACAAAAACTAAAACCAAAACTTTTTTGCAAAGATATTGCGTAAACTATTTTTTTTCTGGCAGAAGGTAGGCCTTCAAAAAGTATGAATTCCTTTCCCCTCTCTAAGAGGCCCTCCCTTTCTGCCTGCTTTCTATCCCTCCCATCATTTTCTGCTCCTTGTAGCTCTTAGGTCAGTTAATCTCTCTGAACCCCAGTTTCCTCATATGTTAATTGGATACTAAAAACACCCACCTTACAGGGTTGTTGTAGGGATTAAGTGAGATCATGTACGTAAACAAATACCTTAAAAACTAGATGTTTTATCCCCTTTAGAGTAAAGCCCAAAATCCTTCAAGAGGTATGGACAAGTTCTGTAGCCTGGCGCTTTTTTACCTCCAGCGTGATCTCCCACAGCACTCCCCCAATTGTCTGTACCCCAGTCTGCTTTCATTTCCTCAAATGCCAGGACATGTCCAGTTTTGCTCACCATTAAATCAGCCTGGTGTAGTACCATAGTTGGTACTTAAATATTTGTTAAATAAAGTAATAGTACACGATAGGCCTTCAACAATCACTAGTTCTCTCCCATTTTCTGTTAGTATCATCTATACTATTCCTATCTTTGCTGATAGAATGTGAATTCATTTTCATTTAATAGGTGTTGGGGGTTTGGGGTGTGCCGCAGATCAAAGTGATAAAGCACTCTCAGACTCAGATTCCTCCTACATAAATAAAAAGTGTGAGATTCTGTCCAGACTCCTGTCTTAACTCTAAAAGCAGTCACTAGCCAACTCCCAAATCCGTAACTCTGGCTCTTTGGGGGAACACGTGTCACATTTCCAACTACCTGCTAGATGTTTCTACTTGAATTGCCATCACTTCTAATTCGACTTACCTTTAATGGACATTTATTTATACATATATATTTTGTTGGTTGGTTGGTTTTGTATTCCCACCATCTGAACCATCATTCTGTGTTTGGAGAATTCCCCACCTTAGGAGTCTAGTGGCTGAATCTGAAATGCCACATACTTGTTCTACCAATCATGTTCACCAGCTGGGAGCTGTCGACTCAAAAAAGCAAACACAAGCAAACACAGAAAGCCATGCTTCCTGGGTAACTGCAGGAGTATAGCAAGGTAGGCTCCTGGGGCAATAGTAAGAGTGGTTCTAGTGGTTTGCATCCAGCATCCAGAATTCGTAGTGTCTGTGACTCAGTATGCTTGCGCATGCCTACGGCAACCCTAGAGCCCTCTTCCATCAGTTCAGTGTGTGTTGTTACTGGTTGTACTCTCTGACCACGCAAGTCCAAGCTCCGTTTCCAGCTGTCCTCTGAGCTACCCACTAGCCTCCAATAAATTTTTCTGCTTAAATCAGCCACAGCTGTTTCCTGTTCCTTAGCATGAAGGTCCCTCATTAAAACAGTGCTTTTTCATCTTCCTCAAACATGATCCACAGCCTTGTGACCTTGAAACTATCTTTGATGCTTGCTATCTTGTCAGTATACTTTAAAATACTGCAGTGAGATGTGTATGTGTTTGAGAGTTAACTTTCATCTGCACACTCCAGGGTGGATAATTAGCATTTGAAAGACTAATCAGGAATCTTCACTATAAAGTTGGGTGCACAAGTGTTTCCACTCTCACTGTTAATCTGCACTAGAGGTATGTTAATTAACATAAAAGATGATAAATAATTTTTCATTGTGGAAATAACAGGTGTTCAAGATACATGGCTCGCTAGGATATTGTACAGGCACTTCTGTTCTTGCCTAAATGGAGTATGTGGAAGAAGCTTCAGATTATGGCATACTGACAGCCTTCAGAATGGCTCCCTGAATCTAGAACGCTGTTCAGTGCTTTGGCACCAAATATTTTTTGTGTAGTGTTTTTTTGTGCCTGCTTGTTGATAAATATTTATCTGTGTAGTTGCATGAAGTCTGAGACTTGCTTTCACTGTAGGGCACTACCTAATAGTAAAGGGAGAGGGTAGCTCTCATCAATCTTTAGTTGTTGAAGACTGTCAGTATTTACTAAAAGAACTGGACAATTGTGAAGTCCAAGTGTTCGTCTTCATTTACTCCATTTCTTGCATTTATCATTTCTTTTCAAATCCCATTGCTACTACCCAGGTTGAGGTCCTAACCCATGAATTACTTCAGTAACTTCTGTGGTTTGTCATTTTGATGTCAGCCTCACCCCCATCTAATCCATCACACTGACTGATATTCTCAGAACACCATTCTGTGTCACTTATTAAAACCAATGACTTCTGCAGGCTACAGAATAAAGTGCAAACCCCTTAGCCTGGTACCTGAGGCCCTCCAGAGATGAACCAAACCCCCCTCTGCCCAGTAACATTAATCCTGAAATTAGAAGTATTAGGGTCAGTTCCTGACATCTGACACATCCTCAGCCAAACACCTGGATATAAAACAGCCACTTGGGAACCGCCTCAGTGACAGGAGATTTCAAGCTGCATTACCGATGGTAGTGTAATGATCCTAATAGCAGGAACATCCAGTCTTCAACACTTGCTTCCAATGCAGGCAAGGTCTGTGTGCTCCACACCAAATAGTTCACCCAGAGGAATTATTTCAGAGTAGGAACACCTGTGGAAATACCATTTTTTTAAATCAAGGGAAGGAGGGAAGGCAGCACTTGGGGTAGGAGAAATGGAGGATCCTATCTATTTCAGTCCTCTGTAGCAGGGAGTCACAGAGGAGTCCTACATTATTTCTCCCATCTTCTCTCTTGTTCTTCCTCCTACTTCTTTCAATTCTTCAATCCTGTTCCAGAGCTGAATGGACTCAGGATCTCCATAGATGATCTGTTGGGTCTACTCCCTTGTTATTTCTGTGTAATACTTTGAGATTACAAAGTGCTTTCACCTATGTCCTATCATTCAATCTCTACAAAACCTGATGATGTAAATATTATCATCATCATTTTACAGGTAAAATAACCAAGGTCCAGAGAAACTGCACTATACTGAGCAGTGGCTTAAACCTCAGTATTTTGGCTTCAAGTCCTAGGTCCTCAAGTGCAGCTTTCTAAATATCATTCCCCTCTGTGGGGGAACACAGGTATTTCTGTCTCATTGCTGTAAACAGTAAGCAGGAAAGGGTTACCGTATCCTGTCCTGGCATACTCCTTATAATCATCTTGAAGATTTTTAACCTACATCCATACCCAGCCCAGCACAGATCAATTAAATCAGTCTCCTCTGGAGTGAGTCCCAGGTAGATGGTGTGTTTTATTAAAGACTCTCCCTGAGCCCCTCCTAGCCTCCTCCCTCCCCCAGTGATGCTAATGTAAAGCAAGTGTTGACAACAACTGGGTTATTATCTCCATCAGTGCCGTGGTTCTACAGGTGTGGTCCCTAGACCAGAGGTATCAGCATCATCTGGGAACTAGTTAGAAATGCAAATTAGATTTCAAGAATCTGTGCAATGAAAATGCATTATTTTTAAAATGTTAAATATTAGCAAAAAATAAAAAAAATTTAAAGACAAAGCTTTCTGCTGCCAAAAATGTAGTTAATTGACAGCGGGACCACAGAATGGGTTCTTTCTGGTAAGAAAATCAACAGTATTTTCCCCCAGCCCCACCCCCAGATCTACTGAATCAGAAACTCTAAGGGTAGAGCCCAGATCTTAGGATTAAGTGCAGGTGTATATATCAAAAAGCTCAACAACCGAGGCTTAATACCAGTTTATTTCTCACATAAAAAGTCTAGAGGTAGGTATTCTAGAGCAGATGTGGTGCTTCTTAGTGTTAAAGATCCTGATTCCTTCCTCTTTTTCCCCTTCCACTTAGAACATGGCTTCCTCTTCATGGTGCAAGATGTCTGCTTAATTTCCAGCCATCACTTCTGAATTCCAGTCAAGAGAAAGGAGGAAGTACTAGAGGCAAATGTACTCTCCTCATCCCTACTTTAATGACACTTCTTGGAAGTTACATGAAACACTTTAGCTTATATCAATTTGACTGGTATTTAGTATTTATAGAATCTGGGGAAAGTGGTAAGTTTGGGGGTAGCTATATGCCCATCTAAAAATCATGCCCATCTAAAAATCAAAGTTCTTGGAGTGCCTGGGTGGCTCAGTTAGTTAAGCATCTGACTTCAGCTCAGGTCATGATCCCAGGGTTCTAGGATGGCTCTCCGCTAAGTGCTCAGCGGGGAGTCTGCTTGTCCCTCTCCTTTCACCCCTCCCCCCCACTCATGCTCTCTCTCTCTCTCTCTCTCTCAAATCAATAAATAAAATCTTTTAAAAATCAGAGTTCTCTTTCTGAGAAAGAAGGAAGAAGAAATAAGGATGGAAGCAAGCCATGTTTGCCAGAGCTTAACTACACGGGAAAGCAAATAAGTGATTATTAATCTTCATGTTTCTTTCATATTTTTACCTCTTTGTGCTCTTTTCTGGAGGAATTCTTCAGTTTAATCTTACAGCCAGTAATTTATTTCTTAGGCTAATTAAAAATTTTTTTCCTAGGCTTCTACTTTCTTTTTTCTTTTCCTTCCTTCCTTCCTTCCTTCCTCTTGAAGTATCTGCTATCCTTTAATGATCTTTGTTATTTTATGGCATTTTCCTCCTTTGAGGATACTAAACATACATGTTTTAACTTGTGTTCTGTATGCTCCTTTTATTCCATTTCATCAGCTTCCAAGTGCTTCCATTTGTTGGCTTTGTCATCTTTCATGGTGGTGACTTTCTTCAAGTATTAGGAGCTTCTTGCTTTGCCACTGTGGCTTCCCGGCTGGGGTCCCTGAGTCTTCCTGTTTTAGTCTTTTGGACTGAAAAAGTGTTGCTTGCTTTCCGTTCTTAAAGAGGGCTCACAGTTCTCTGGAGACTTACCTTCTAATTTTCAGTTAGAAATGATTTAAATGATTTAAATGATTTAAATGATTCAAATGA
The DNA here is from genome assembly GCF_002201575.2 of Neomonachus schauinslandi. NCBI lineage: Eukaryota > Metazoa > Chordata > Mammalia > Carnivora > Phocidae > Neomonachus > Neomonachus schauinslandi. The sequence continues at coordinate 69,652,071 of NC_058414.1, forward strand.
TTTAAAACATGCTCTCTATTATTTCTCTGGAGTCAATATAGGAAGGAGCTATTATTGCATATGCTGATTTTGCCTTCTTGAATTTTGTTTTATATTTTCTGAGTATTACTTTATAGAAAATATATTACATTTAAAAACATTTGGCCATCTCACTAAATTTTTTAATATTAAGCACTTTTTTCTAAAAATAATAATCACTTATTTGCTTTCCATTTGTTATGCCTCTTACTTTTTTAATCCAGATTTAAAGCATTGTTTAATAGTTTTTGTTCAAGTAAGCAGTGAAAGCAGGTCCTGGCGTGTTCCTGACATTAATGGAAACACTTCTAGTATTTTCATCATTAAACATAATCTTGATAGTTAATTTAAAGGGAATATTTAAAGAATGTATTTTTTCATTCTTAAGAAATTTTTCATTGCGTGTTTTGTTTCAGATACTAGTTTTGAATTCAAATTCTTTTTAAGGATCTTTTGAGATGTTCATATGGTTTTCCCTCACTGATGCACTGATAGGTTAACCTCTCATACTAACTATTACGATTGATCTATCCTCGAGATTCTGGAATAAATCCTCATAGGTCTTTTAGTGAATTGTTAAATTAAGTATTGAAGATTTTATTTTTGATATCACTAAGTTTTTAAGTGAGAAGCGTACATGGTTTTATTTTCTAGTATTATCTTTTTAGGTTTTGGTATAAGTGGTATATTTGTTCTTTTGAACAAATTGGATAGCTTTCCCCTTTTTTCTATTTTGTGCAACAGTTTATATGGTATGGAAATCATCTTTTCTTTAAGTATGAAGGAACTAAATCCTGAAGCATGTGGATCTAGAGGTGGTGTCTTTTTGAGAGGTAATTCTTTGTTAGTATAACATATGCTATGCTCATCGGTCTTTCAGATTTTTATTCCTCCTTGAGTTTATTTTACTAATGGACATGTTTTCAGAATATTGACCATTTAATCAAGATTTCCTAATTTGGTAGTTTAAAAAGTATCCCCTATCACTTCACATATTTCATTTATAAATTCGATTTTTGAGAACTTATTTGATATCTTTTATTTCTCTGTTCCCCATATACTTCCCCAAAATATCTTGTCCCAAGTGTTGCACTGGTTTCTTGGCCTCTCAGCCTCACTCCTTGGCTCAGCTGTTTGGTATTTCTTATGAGAAGCAGTACAGGGTAGTGGTTAAAAGTGAGCATTCTGGAGCTAGACTGTCTGAATTTGATTCTATTTGAAACTCTGACTAGCTCCATGTGTAAAATGAAAGAAGTATTTATTCATGGGGTTGCTGTGAGGATTAAATGAGTTAATATATGTCAAGTATTTGGAACAATGCCTGACACTGAGTAGGTTCTCAGTTGCTAAGCCATTTTCATTTTTATACAGATCACTATAGCCTCTCAGGGCTTCATTTAGTTTTCCCCTTCTCTAATTTTTCAGATAAGCTGCTTAATTAATATCCCAAGCTCAGCATGAGGCCACAAACCTTGTTAGGACACAGGGGGAAGGGAGAAGGCTACAAATACTCAAAATATAATATCCTTTCTTTTATCTTTGTCACATCTAATTATAAAAACAAAGACAAAACAGTAACTTTTGACTTCTTTAAGTGAAGAAATTTAGCTCAGCTTTGTCTTTCTCCTCCAATTATTACTTTCCCACATATCCTAAGAATATAATAGTTTTCTTTGAAATGTGTAACAATTTTTATGGAAGTTATTTATACTTTATTTATGTGGGTTAATTTGGTTTCAGTGTTCACTACCTTTCCTTTCATACTATAACCCAAATTATATCTGGTTTAATGGCCCCCCAAGCTGTAAGGGAACTTTTTAAATACACAGACTTTGAGATGCCGCATAAAACCTACTGAATAATAAGTTGTAGAGTTGCTGCCTCCATCCTAGTGCTCTTTAATTTAATGTCCTCATTCCCAGGTGATTCTCATTAACTGCTATGTTTGGGAACCACTTTTCTAGCCAATAGAAAAATGAAACTAAAATTTCCAGACCAGTGGCACCTGGGTGGCTCAGTCGGTTAAGCATCTGCCTTCAGATCGGGTCATGATCCTGGGGTATTGGGATCGAGCCCTGCATTGGGCTCCCTCCATGAAATGGAAATATTCCCTAATTCAAGGTCTTTATTTCCTCTTTTGTGTTCTTATCTCACTCCTCTACCCTCAATTTTACTTGTTCTAATCTTAGCTTTTCCTTCAAAGCTCATTTTAAATGCCACTTCCTCTAGGAACTTTCCTTGATTGCCCAGGTGACGATATTTTCTTCCCTTGATTTCTCATAGATTTTATGTGAGGTGACTAAAGACACCTCACTTTCTTTTTTGTATTTTCCTTGTTTTTGTTTTAATTGCTTTAAAATGTACAAACTGGGGCACCTGGGTAGCACAGTCGGTTGAGCTAGGGTTATTTCATCATTAAGTGGGAAGAAAACCCACTCTTGGTTTTGGCTCTCGAAGTGATCTCAGGGTCGTGAGATCTAGCCTGGCGGTGGGCTCTGTGTTCAGCGTGGAGACTGCTTAAGATTCTCTCTCTCCCTCTGTCCCTCCCACTCATGCTCTTTCTTTCTCTAAAATAAATCTTAAAAAAAAAAAGTGCAAACAACTTAAACTATACAGAGTAGTATAGTTTAGAATTTCCCCTTCAGTCCTTTGCCGAAGCCACTCAGGAGCCTGCAGGTAAATCGTATTACTCCTTGATAAACTCTATCTCTCTAAGTCGGGATTTCTCAAGATGCTGGCCATAGACTCTCTAACTGAAATCACATGGGAGCTTGTTAAAGATGGAGGTGTCTGTGCATCAGCCTAGACCTACTGAATCACAATCTCAGGAAGTGTCACCTAGGAAGCTGCCCTCTTAATCATACTAAGTTCTGTGAGTCATTGATCTTATGCTCTTTCCATGTGTCAGTAGGAGTTCTTATACAAATGTATAATTTCGTTTTTTTGTTTGGTTATGTTTCTTTTGTTATTCAACTTGTTTTTTGTTGTTGTTTTTAGCAATTATCTTGGAGATGTTCTCAAGATAGGACACAGAGATCCTGTGTCCTTTTGTTTTAAACCTTTTGTTTGGTTTAAAACAAAATTTTTTTTAGAAAGATTTTATTTATTTTTTAGAGAGAGAGAGAGGCAGAGAGAGAGAGAGAGAGAGAGAGAGAGAGAGAGCATGAACAGGAGGGAGGAGGGGCAGAGGCAGAAGCAGGCTCCCTGAGGTAGGGTTCCATCCCAGGACCCTGGGATCATGACCTGAGCTGAAGGCAGATGCTTAACCAACTGAGCCACCCAGGTGCCCCTAAAAAAATTTTTAAACAACTGTATGGGATGAATGTATTAAATTTCATGTTAACTGTTTTATCTTTTGAAGGATTTTTAGACTTCCCAGTTTTTTGTTACTAGATCTATGCTTCAGTGAATATGTAAAGTTTGCAAACATTGTGTTATGTTTATGGATTAGAAATTGCTGGATTAAGTGCATACTCAGAATGTTGATATTGCTATATTGTTCACCAAAAAGACTTTTTGAATATAACAAATTTCTACCAATAGTGAAACAGAATATTCTTATGCCCATACCTGTTATCAGTAGTGCGTATTATCATTTTTTATTTCTCTTAGGCTGATGGATGAAAAATAGTATTTATTGCTTTCATTTGTTCTTTTTACCATTACTAGTAAGTTGAGCCCCTTGTCATTTTATGTTTTCTCTTATGTTATCTGTTGCTCTTTTTTGTTCATATTATCATTTATTGAATTGTCTATTACCAGCACAAGTGAATTGCCCTTTTTTCTCTGCTGATTTGAAATGTCACATTTGTCCTGTACTGAATACCTATATGTACACTGGTGAGTTTCTGGACTTTTTATTCTGCTCGGTCAATCCTTTTGCACCTATGCCTTACTGTTTATATTATTATAGGTTGTATGTTTTTATACCAATACCTTCTCTATTCTTTTTCTAAAATTTTCTTCCCCCTTTTTGTTGCATATGAAATAATTTCAGCTTATAAAATCATAAATTCAGCTTATAAAATCTTATTTGGAAATCGATTGAGATTGCAGTGGATTATTGATTAATTTGGGGGAGATTTGACATTTTCCAAATCTTGACATCTTCTCAAATCACAGACTTATCTCTGAAATTTAGTCTTCCCGGCAGAACCTGGCAGTGTCTATAGCTACTTAGTCTTATGTTCTTTGGTAAAATTTTAGTATATTATTTATATAGGTCTTAATATATCTTATGTTTAATTTATTGCTAAATATTTGTCATGGTTTTTTGTGCTGTTTATTTTTACAACCACGAATGGGGTATATATTATATTAAAGCTAACCTACCAAACTTTGGTATTAAGTCTAGTAGTTTTTTGGTCTTTTCTCTTATACTTTTTAGTCAATGATAGGTGTAGATAATGAGCTTTATCTCTTCTTCTCCAGTATTATACCTCACTTATTTATCTCATTTTACTTCATCAAATCTGTACATTGAATAGTCATGGTGCAACATGGTGCATACATCATTGTTATTCTTTTCACCCTTAATGAAAGGCTTCTAGTGTTTCTTCATTATGAGGTTTCCTATAGGTTTCCGGTAGACTCTTTTGTCATGTTAAGAAGACTTTCTTCAGTTAATCTAAGAGCTTATTTATGAAGGGGTATTGGATTTAATAAATGCTTTTCTCAGCATCCAGATGATCATAGGGTTTTTCTCTTTAATTGGTGGATAAAGTGACTTACATTATTCCTTGCCTGAATTCATTCTTGGAAGAAAAAGAGCTCTCTTTGATATTACTGAATTGTGTCAATATATGACTTTTAATTGTTTTTTTCCTCAGTATTTTATTTACTAGTTTTGCACTCATAGTTTTAGCTGAAATGGCCTGTGAGGTTGGCGGAATAATGGCCTTCCAAAGATTTCCCATTTCATGAAACCCTGTGAACAGACAACTTCACTTGGTAAAAGGAAATTTGCACAAGTGCTTCAGGTTAAAGACCTTCTGATAGGGTGATTATCCTGGATTATTCTCATTGGCCCAATCTAATCACGAGTCCTTAAAGGGAAAACCTTTTCCAGCTGCAGTTAGACACAGAGAGAGGTAAGCTGATGATGGAAGGAGGTTCAGGGCTATGATATGAGCAGGACTTAACCTGACATTGCTGGTTCTAAAGATGCAAGATGAGAGCTTTGAGCCGAGGAATTCAGGTAGTCTCTAGCTGGAAATGGCAAGGAAATGGATTCTTCCTTGAAACCTTCAGAGGGAACACAATATCTCGACTTTTGTCCAGTGAGACCCATGTCAGAGTTCTGACCTACAAAACTGTAAGATAATGTATTTTTTTAAGGCAGTCAGTTTGTGGTAATTTGTTATAGCAGCAGTAGATAATTAGTATAAAATATAATTTTGTGTGCTCTCTAAATTTGAATCAGTTATGGCTCAAAGTACCCTTTTTCTTTATGAATTTTTTTTTCAATGCTTTAGAACCGATTTTAGGGGAAAAACCTCTCACAGAAGTTTGATAAAACTTACCTGTAATATTGTTTTTATGCTTTTTAAAAAAATTTATTTGGGGGGGAGGGGTAGAGGGAGAGAATCCTCAAGCAGACTCCCTGCTGAGCATGGAGCCTGATGCGGGGCTCAGTCTCACGACCCCTGAGATCATGACCTGAGCTGAAACCAAGAGTTGGACGCTCAACTGAGTGAACCACCCAGGCACCCCGCTCATTTATTTATTGACAGAGACAGAGATAGCGAGAGCAGGAACACAAGCAGGGCGAGTGGGAGAGGGAGAAGCAGGCTTCCCACTGAGCAGGGATCCCGATGTGGGCTCGATCCCAGCGTCCTGGGATCATGACCTGAGTGGAAGGCAGACGCTTAACGACTGAGCCACCCAGGGGCCCCCACTCTTGTGCCTTTTTAAAGGAGGAAGTATTAGACTCCCTTTTCAATTTCTTTGTGACATGCCTTTTACTCCATTACATTATAATTTTCATGTATATATTTTGTCTTTCTTACTAGATGGAAGGAAGCTTCTTGAAGGTGTAATCTAATTTATCTGGATATCAGAACTCATTAACAGAATTTTGTGCCCATTGTTTATGAAACAAGTTTCAAATACATGTTCTCATTCAGACAGCCACATTGATCAGGCAACTCCAGTAATGTGGTGAATGAGCCTAAGCTTTGAAGTCAGACCCAAGTTGTATAGTGGCTAAGCCACTTTTCTAACTCTGTAACTTTAGACAATTGCTTAACATTTCAAAGACTTACTGTCCTCACCAGTACCATAGTGATAGTAGTCCTTTGTAGGCTTGTTGAGAGAAGGAAAATGAGGCATTGTTTGCAGAGTGCTTAGCATAATATCTAATACAAAATAGTTGCTTAATAAATGATGCTTGTTATTATCATGACCATTGAAAGGACTTTATTTAGAACTGAATGGTATTTTTCAAAATGTTTTTTCTGTTGGTCTTGTAATTTTCTAGGCTATTATGTATTTTCTAGGCTGTCATACTAAGTCTCCAATCTGTTCTGTTTAAGGCCTCTGTAGTGCCATACGTTGGTTGGTGGATTCAGACAAGTATTCCCATGGATGGGGTTATATTCATAACTTTGAATATAATAAAAGCAATAGTGGATGTGCTTTTGTGGAGCTAGAGAAGTCAGTCCTTTAGAAACTGAACTATGTTTCAAGGGTTTTCTTCCCACTTAATGATGAAATAACCCTAATCTCCTCCTACTCTTAAATAAATTGGTTACATTCCTGTTGGGGAAGGTCATCGAAAAGATGTGACTGCCAGTTGACCTATGAGCTGGAGCTGGGGGATCAGAGGCTCCTCACACCCTCCCCTGGCCTTGGAATGTGGGTTCTGCTTACCTTTCCCACTCCTTCAGGCTGCTCCAAGGACATACCTTGAGATAATGATGTGGTGTTGAGAACACCTGAACGATATGCATGACTGAACCCAGTTAAGGCCTTTTTATAAGCTTTTAAGATCTCAGGAGCAGGTGTAGGGATCCATTCGTCTTGCTGCTGCCCAAGAGAAGCCTTGTGTAATCAGTTCCCTTTGCTTATTTAAACTGCCACCTACCAGGTTGGAGTGGCCTCTTTCTTTGGTCTCTCCCTGCCCTTCACATCAGGGCCTGTTTCAGATTACATTCAGGAAGCTCTTGAGAGGGTTGTGAACCAACAACTACTTCATATTAACTGCTGTCCTTTATATTTATGGAAACTCTTTCATTATTAATAGATAGTTGAATCAAACATACTGAGGAAGTGGTTACCCATCTTTATGAATTCATCTTATAAAGAGACAAGACGATCTTGTGTTGAGGTTTTGTAGTTTCCATTGAAATCTTGCAGGGTAGGTGGTAGTAGATGGGGTATCTTTTGTCATCTTCTGGGAATTCATAGGGGAGAAAATTGAACACTGACTATTTAACTTGCTCAGTAAGATTCTAAGGAGTGGATATCAGATTTCGAATTGGTGGTGGATGGTGGAGATGAAATGGTCAATGTGCATGGAAGGCACAGAATAGTCAGGACTAAGAGAAGAGGAATAGGGCTATTAATGGCTATTTGCTAAAATAAATAATAGAAACTGTGCTGATCATACCATGTGACAAGATGGTATTATTTGCTTTACAGAAACTTGGTAAACTTACCAGTAACCCTGTAAATGAATTTTGTGGATTAAGAAACAGGTCCTATGAAGAAATTTGCCCCAAATTTCACAGTGTTCAGTGGTAAAACGTATCTGCAAAGTGGTTGGCATAATGTATCCCTTACATGAATTAAGAAACTGCTGGAGCACTACTTCTCTTGTGGAACCAAAGAGGTCAACTAGCTGAATCTTCCTTAGATGTAGCAAAGTTAACAATTGTATACAAACTTCAATTCTTTATTGTCAATGAGAGGGAGGTAGGGATTGGATAGCCTTGACAGACATGGTGAGAAAGTATTATCTGAGATTAAAATGGAACGAATTTAAATGGGTAGGAGTGAGTAGAGGGGAGAAAAATTTATATGGCTCCAAATCACTTACTATTGATCTAAGTGACATTTTCTACAAACCAATTCAGACTTTTTCTGAGGTATAAATTGACCTACCTCCTAATTTTGAGAATATATTAATAAACTAACAAAACCAGACCACCCTGCAAGATTCATAAACTAAGTATCAGCCATAGTCCTGTGTCCTCTCAGTTGGATTTTATAAGGGCAGATGAATTTATTTATAACAAATATACATATATATAAATTTATTTATACTTATTGATCACCTGCTTTGTTGCAAGGCACTTTGCTAGGCTGAAGATACAGAATAGATGAGGGCCTTGGCCATACCTCTAGACAAGGAAAAAGATAAACTTAAGACAGTTAAGCGGAGACTTTTAATGGTGATGTGAAGACTACTTGATTACGTGGACTGGGAAGCACCCCCTAGGAGGTGACCTGTAAGCTAAGACCTGAATAACAAAAATGAACTATTCTACAAATCCAAAGAGGAAGAAATTCTAGGCAGAGGGACTATCTGGTGCAAAGGTGGGCACAGGCTTGTTCCCTCCCCTGTACCCCAGGACTTGATCATAGAAGGTTAAGGAGAGCATGCTGGAGGTTGACTTGGAGAGGTGGGAAGGGGCATTATTGACGTTTGGCACTTGCATGATGAGGGATATCAATATTTGAGTAAATTGCATCTAGATTCGTTATGAACATAATACCAAAAGGTCACGTGGACAGATTTCATTGCTATGTACCACCAGATGCTGCAGCGCAATATGCTGTTCTGCAATTTTAAAGTTTTTGTTGCCTCGTATTAAAGCTAATGCATTTTTTTTAAAGTTACACTGTCAGCCCTGGAAAGCACAGCAGACATCCATTCCTTATAGTACCTACTCCAGTGTAATTGTGCAGTAATTAGGTCTCAACTTATGAGTCAGTATTGAGTGAATGGTAAAAACAACTTTGCTTTTAATCATTGCCACAAACTGTATCCCTAACTTGAATTACCTATTTCACCAATAATCCTCATGATTATTTGGGGACCATAAGGCCTAGCTGATCAGTGAAAATTCATCATTACTCAAAAACAACTCCAAGTATATTTGTTAAGTTATACTATATACAATCTAAAATGACCTGTTACAAGATCTATACTTGCTCTCTTCTGAATTTCATGCTTCACATTCTTTGGAAAGTGAAATTAACCTGTAAGGGGGTAATAATACTTCTGTATTTGTCTAGAATACTATCTCTACACCAATTATGTTAAAATGGTGTTGCTTCTTCACACTTGAGAACTTTTAGAAAGAAAAACATGTGTTCATTAAAAAGGACTTGTTTTGACTATTTGAAGTATAAAATTGGTATTAGCAGTTTTTTTTTTTTTTTTTAAGATTTCATTTATTTGACAGTGAGAGATACAGCGAGAGAGGGAACACAAGCAGGGGGAGTGGGAGAGGGAGAAGCAGGCTTCCCGCGGAGCAGGGAGCCCGATGTGGGGCTTGATCCCAGGACCCTGGGATCATGACCTGAGCTGAAGACAGATGCTTAACGACTGAGCCACCCAGGTGCCCCAGTATTAGCAGTTTTTTTATGTGTCCAGTCACAAGCAAGACTAAAGAGATGATCTGTGACATCCTAACTCCCATTCCATAGCTCCTCATTCCAACCGGCACTGTTCTCCATGCCACTGGGGTCCCCTCTGTCTTGGTAATACTTATGGTTACACAAGCTCCAAACAATCACATTTCCTCTTGATCAAAATGTTTTCTTCTTACTTTAAAATTCCCAGGTCCTTACTGTTTGCACAGTAACCTCTCTGGGACATTAATTGGTGCTAATGCTTCAGTGAGTTTAGAAAACAAAGCTCTGTTTTTATAGTCAAGCCATAGCACCTCTTTCTGTCTTAGGTCTGTTTCCTTAAGCATTTCTTCTTGCAGGGAGGCTCTGGAAATTTGGTCTGCCTCTCTTCTTGCCAGCAATCACCTTATTATATTTTATTAAATATATATATTAAATATATAATTATATATTATATATCTACCTTATTTCCAGAGAATGGTTCATCCATGCTTGGTTTTGGGAAACATGTTAGTTCTTGGATTCCTAATGAAAAGGCCTGTGTTAATTAGGAGGCTGTTTTTTATTGTTGTTGACTTTATCTTTTCTACATCTAACCTGTGTCTGCAAACTCATCAAAACAAGGGTGTTACAGAAGAGTTTGAAGAACTAAATTAATACTGGCCATGGCCATGTTTGTATCTTTTCTTGGGTACAAGGCAATAGGCATAGCTAAAGCCTGGCATTAGTTAGCTGTAAAAAATGATTTGTAGGTGTAGGGAACAAATACAAAGGGCTTAAATGTGGACTCTAAATAGCTTCATATAGAATACCTCTGGGCCCACAAATAATTTTCTTCTAGATATGTTTTCCCCATGGCAGCTCAAAGAACTATAGAATGTTATCAGGACACTACTGAATGATTTACTTGGTTGTGGCTGCCTTTAGTAGGTGAGACATACATGCAATTAAAGTATGCAAGTATATTCTCTTGACTTTTCTCCTTAAAGAACTGCAAAAAGGCTTGGGTTTAGGAAAACTATTGGCATTGTTTTATATTTTGAGCAATGCTCCCTACCACTTTTATGGTTTACATGGGCATTCTAATCTGGTAATATTAACAAATTTGTTTTACAGACTTTTCATTATTTATGACAAATTCAAGAAGCAATGCTGCAGTCAATATCTATGACCTAATTCTTTGGGTTTTCCTTTAATTTAAAAAAAACATAGAAATACGTAACCATCTTGGTACTACTGATGGACCCAATCTAAGAAATTTTTAAAATCTATGATATAAAGTAGTTGTATTTCTGATTACTAAAACTATGCAGTGACATTAATCACAAATGTTTTATATGGCAAAAGATAGAACACTTTCTATTAACAGAACAAAAGTGTTATGGTTAAAAAAATTCAAAATAAGTTGAACACTGCTGCTGTTGACCAAAAGTTACCACTCAACAGTAGATGTAACGAGATTCTTAGTTGAAAAATGCATACTAAACTACTGAACTCATTCTTAAATTTAGGATGATAAAACATTCAAATGTAAGTTTAAGACCGTCTTTCCAGTTGTTGGGATATGAATTTCTCTAGTAAGAAAAATAGGGTTTAGAAAACCCAATACTTCCCTCCTTTTATAATATTTACAGGTCCTTAATGAAATTGTTAGCTATTGTAGCTTCTTTGTTTATTGAGTATTGCATAACATAGGCTACCGCTAATAATCTTGGGGAACTTTTTGTTGGCTGTGGATCACGGACATGAAATTTTTGTGAACCATTATGGAGATTACTCCAATTCAGTTTTTTTGGGAAAAATCAAATTTTTAAAATATATTCTTTGTAATAAATGTTTTTTGTAAGTAAGAACAATTTGTCTTCCACCTTTGCTATTACCTACGAATTTGTAACACCAAAAGGGAACCAAATGTTAGTGTGTGGACTCTTGAAGAGGAATACTATTCTAGCACTGTGCTCAGAAAAACGTGGAGAAAATGGACTGACAGCTTGATTTCCCCACTTTTTTTTTTTTTTAACCTGCCTTTTACAATCAGAGAATAGGTTTGTAGCTTGCACTTTTCTAGAGAGCTGAACAATACATCCCTCTTACCCACAATGTGTTCGTAATTTGTTGAACAGTTGTGTCTAAAACTTTTTTGCATTCTGTTTCATTTTTGGTAAACAAATTAAGGGACTTGAGCAGGGGCAAACGTGCAAGGATCAGTAGGCAATCATTCCTAGATAGAGACATTAACTTTATGTAGGATGCTTGTCTTCTCCATTAGATCATCAGCTCCATGAAAGCAGGAGACTATGACCACTCCAATCCTAATGTTTCCCCAGCATACTGTATACAGTAAAGTTCAAACATTCATTCAATGGATAAAGAACTGTTCGATGTCATGAGAAAGCCATCTGCTGCCGTAAAATAACTAATACACTTAATTATCTCAGATGTAAGTAACTTTCAAGGAAAGTAGACCTACAATGAACTAGAATTTATGTGGGCTGTTGTCCCTGGTTCTTTGATAAACAGCATAACAATACATAACAATATGGTGGTCACTTGAACTCTCTGTATTTTGGTGAATCAATTTCTGAAATGAAGGAATCTGAGTAAGTGAACCTAGCTTGAAAATTCTGGATGTCAATCAAATTCTAAACTGTGTCCCAATTTTGTTTTTGTTGTTTTTTAAAGATTTTATTTATTTATTTGACAGACAGTGAGAGAAGGAACACAAGAAGGGGGGAGTGGGAGAGGGAGAAGCAGGCTTCCCGCTGAGCAGGGAGCCCGATGAGAGGCTCGATCCCAGGACCCTGGGATCATGACCTGAGCTGAAGGCAGACGCTTAACGACTGAGCCACCCAGGTGCCCCTTGAAATCACTCAGTATAGAAGTCAAAGAGCACAGAACTTTCAGGTTTTAAGTAATAGACAATGAATATTAGAAAATTTAAAATTTTTAATAAATGTGCTTTGTTCACAAAATGTGAAAAAATACAACAAACACAAACATACATTTTCAGGTATGCTATCTCCCACCATTTGGCAACTATGATATAAACCATTTTGATCTAGTCATGATCCTGAAGAATCCAACCAAATGCTCATTTAGTTTTGAAACTCCAAATTATTTTGGAGAATTCTGTTGTGAGACAGGGAGACCTCTTAAAACTTATTTATATCCAAATGAAATCATTCTCAAGAGTACCCATTCAATATTAGAAGGCTTTGTTAACTTCTCTTGTCATTACGTATGTAATCTGGCACCAAGCCACAGGACTGCTTATATTTTAACACTTAAATGTTAAATTGGCTTTGGTGGATATGTATTAGTTTAAATCCTGTACCAACCTAATATGAAGCTGAATATACGGTAACAAATGATATTTATAAATCCAAACAAATTTATACTAAGTGGGAGGAGGTTTTATAAAGAGAATTTTCTTTAAAGTACTACTTAAAATACATCATGCACACTTTGGAGCATAAGCAGAATCAACATCTGTAAACAATCAGAAGAATTTATAGCACCAACATGTTAGCTGTAACACAAAGGCTGACTCCAAGGTCATACTTACACCAGCCTCTCAAAAGCATGGTTTTCATTTACTTTCAAAGCACTTTAATTAGATACATTGTTTTCTTTGCCCTTAAGATCATATTTGGCCAAATCAAAGGAAATGGGCAGTATGGGTAAAAGAGGTACTACCAAAACAGTTTTGTGTTACCTGAACACAGTGGGTTTTTTTTTTTCCCTTCTTCTGGGGGAGATAAAGATGTGACCTGTAGTGCTTAATTGGAAAGAAAAGTCAATCTTAATTATTAAGGGCTCTGAAGCTATTGAAAGTAAATGAAACATTTCAAGCTACTTTTGGCATATTTGAGCAACCAAAATTTATTGCGTTCATTCAACTGACTTTTTAGGTTAATTACAATCCTGTTACTTTGATTAATTTAGAACGTGAAATTTAATTTGAAATATTGGGTGTATATATATATATATATATATATATATATATATATATATATATACCCAAACAATGATATCTTAAAGGGTAATTTTGTCTTTCTAAAGTTTGACATTCAAAGTTAACTACAACTCACAATAAGCACAAAAACATCAGTTTTACCAGAGTAAAGAAGTGCAGTTTATGAAATTTAGGATCAACTATCGAAAATGCAAGTTTCCTTTAAAAACACACACGCACACACACGCACACATTAACCATGAATTCTGAAACTGTGATATTTCAGTGCAAAAACCTCAGTATGAGGTAATTTTAATGTAATAACCACTTGAAAAAAAAATCCACACAGTGGCACTCTTAAAAATGACAGTTTACATGACAATTGCTGGCTGACAAGACAATGTGGACCAAATGTTCTTAGCTATTTAAACTAATCTTGTCTTGTTTGGACATATTTTTCTCCTTAATCATCTGCTTCTGATTCAGAAACACAAAGTCATTTATCAATGTGGAAAGGGAAAATTCCCACAGCCAACTAATGGTTTATATATTCAAAGAAAATTTTCTGCTTGAATTTTGATAGAAATTAGAATACCGAAAGGTCAAAACCGTTTTATGAGATCGCTAGCAGAGGGTTAATTTAAAATTTTTCTATTTAACTCCAGACTTGTAGTGCAGCACACCTCCTTAATGGAAAGGTGAGAACCCTAACAAGGTTGGTCTAGACAGAACATAAACTCTTACAAGTGCAAACCCTTTCACAAAGGTGTTTCAGGTCAGGATTGAGTATTGTTCCTTGCTTAAATAGAAAATTTTGTAAATGAAACCTAAATTTAAAAAAGGTAAGAGTGAACTCTCACAGTTAAATATACTTAACACCAAGGCCTAAATCAATATGAAAGATATGAACATTCTACTTTGGCAATGGTGTTTATTGTACTGTACTAATGAAATTAGAATACATACTTGGGGGAAATCTTTCCCCAAATGTCTGATGCTGCCAAATGAGCAAAAAAGAAAAAAAAAATCAATTCCAAAAAGTTGAGGAAATGCTGGATCATCAGACAAAACTGAACAGAAAATGGCTTTCTGTAACAGATAACAATTTAGCTAGAAAAGAGAGTAAGTGCATCACAAAACAACTAAACCAATCTAGCTCTGTGTCACATTTAACTTGTGAGTCATCAAAGTGCAAGCTACAGCTTTCTACAGATCTTTCTCATTGCAATGGTTTAAAGTCAACACTGAAAAGATTAAAAAAGGAAAATACATATCAAGTTATGCTTCATTTTCACCATAGCACTAAAGAAAAAAAGGTACCTTTCTATGATATCTTAGTGCTAAATGCTAAAGTAACAGTGGTTTCTGCTATGACAGGAGTCACTCTGCATGAAACTTTAAGCTTTCTATATAAGAATAAATTTTAAAATCCAGAAGTAGAAAAAAATAGCAAACTCTGTAAACCTTTGCATTTCTTCTATGCAAACCAGGTTTTAAGTACTGAGTTCATGTTAGTATTTCTGATTAGTGTAAGCAATTAGTTTAGAAGTCTGGACTGAAAGGGCCTTTTACTTTGATATTAACTTAAAAGTAATATGGGATCTTCTAGCTCATAGAAAGGAATAGAGCTGGCTTGACTTTCTCCAGAATCTGAGTCGTATGGAGCATCAGGGAGCTCTGTGAAACCATATGCTAGTTGTTCATCTTCTATATCTGATCGAACGTAGCAGGAAGGGTTAGAATATTCCTCCTCTTCTATACTGTTGAAATCTTGAGGAATATATAACATCCCTGGGTAGTTCCTACTAACCAAGTCACTTGTGGTTTTTAGGGAGATTTTTCTAAATGCCATCAAATGCATATGTGAAAATTTTGAATACTTGAAACGTTTAAAGCCCAGGGACTCTATAGCAATCTTCCAGCTTTTCATCATCATAGTATGACGGTTCTGATGGGAGGAATCAGGTGTGATGATAAGCAATAAACCATTTAACACTAACAGTTCATGGGCTTTCTTGCAGCAAATCCATCGTTGGTAAGGTGATGGAAAATAAGAAAGGAGGAGAGAGAAAACCACCACGTGGAAAAGTTCTCCAGGAAGAGAATCAATAGGGTTTTTCAGCTGCTTCAAAAAGGCATCTATAGCATCCTGTGCAAGCTGGAGTGGCTGCTGAAGCTGCAAGTTCAGGAAGTCACATTTATATACACTCTGCAGAAAGGGAAAAACAAGGCATATTAAGAATATGAAGATTACTTCCACCTTATTACACAGATTTTTACACCAAACTGTGGCACAGCATTTCTACATCATCCAAGCTTTAATTTTGAATCTTTCCCTTCTACATTATTCCGCTTGCACAAACATTCAAACTAAACTTTTACTCACTAAAATCTTGAAGAGTAATCAAGCCCATAGAATTTCTACTCATTTAAAAAAATATTTCTGCCTAACAATTTGAAATTTAACTTGGGTGAGAGTTTACAGGAAAGATTTATCTAAACTTTGTTATATTTACTTACTTTCACTTCAACATTTACAGTTAACAAAGATGGGCCAATATAAAGACTTTAAATAAGAAATACCATGAAATAAAGACGAATCAAAGAATATAATGAAAGGGGCATTATAAATTTGTAAAAGCAGAGCACCAAAACTTTTTAAGGTTATGAAAAATGTCTTTAAACCATTAGCTTGAACCATCTTAAAAATAATTTTAGTATTACATTTATTGTATTAAAAAGTTAATACCTGATTTAAAACTATGTATGAAAGTTAACTTAGATGACATAGGAAATACCATGACAAAGTTAATACACAATTCTGCATAATTTGCTGAATATTACAACTCCATGGAAATGATCCAGAATAAAAGTTTTAGAATTAGTGCCCTTTAAATATAATAGTTATTAATTAACAACGATATGGGCTAATACTGTATTTCCTCATTCTTGCTAGTAGGTAGACAAGCTGGCCACATAATCATATGGACTATCTATTAGGGAAAGTGATATGTAAAGTTCTATTACACAGAAAAAGATGTTTTTCTTTGTCCTTTTGCTTCCCCCCCACTCTTTTTTTTTTTTTTTTAAAGATTTGAGAGTGAGAGAGTGTGTGCAAGTGGGAGGAGGGGTAGAGGGAAAGAATCTTCAAGCAGACTTCCTGCTGAGCAGGGAGCCCAACGCAGGGCTCAATCTCATGATCCATGAGATCATGACCTGAGCCGAAACCAAGAGTCCAGACACTTAACTGACTGAGCCACCCAGGCACCCACCCTTTTTCCTCTTAAGATAATTTTACTGAAATATACTGATGTACAAACAAGTATAACTGAAACAAAGTATACTTAAAGGGTAAGTTTTGTCATTTAAACATTTATGAAAGCATTCCCACAATCAATTTAATGAATAGATCTAACACCCCCAAAAGCTCCCTCCCTGAGCCTTTATAATCTCTTCCTTATACCTTTCCTGTTCTTCCTGGTCACCAGGCAATCATTCATATGATTTCTATCATTACAGATTAGTTTTTATTTCATAGAATCTTACATGAATGGAATAAGACAGAATAATGTATTCTTAATTTGGCTTCTATCACACAATACAATTATATTTTGAGATTCATCCACTCTTTTGCATCTATTGATAGTTTATTCCTTTTTAATTGCTGTAAGTTATCCTGTATTAACAGTTTATCACAGTTTATCCATACATCTGTTTATGAACATCTGGGCTGTTTCTAACTTTTGGCTATTTTAACAAGCTGCTACGAACATTCCTGTTTGACTTTCAGTGGACATGCTTTCATTTCTCTTGCGTAAATACCCAGGAAAGGGGCAGCTGGATCATATAGTAGGTGCATGTTTAACTTTTAAAGAAACTCCAAAACTGTTTTCAAAAGTGCTTATACAGTTTTACATTTCTACCACGAGTGTTTTAAGTATTCCAGTTCTTCCAAATCCCCATCAACACTTGGGAGTAACCAGCCTTTTAAATTCTAGTCATTACAATATAGGAGTGGAGTGGTATACTGTGGCTTTAATTTCCATTCTCCTAATGCACAGTGATGTTTATCTTATTTACCTGTATTTACTTGCTATTCGGATATCTTTTTGGTCAAGTGTTTAAATCTTTTGCTCACTTAAAAATAATTGGGTTGCTTTACATTAGAAAAAACTATTATTGAGTTTTGAGAATTCTTTATTCTGGATATAAATCCTTAATCAGATGTAGGTCTTAAAAGTACTTCCAGATTCTGGCTTGTCTTTCTCTTAATAGTTTTTCATTTTGATGAAAGACCAATTAATCAATGTATTGCTTGATGGACTGCTTTTGGTGTCATACCTAAGAAATTTTTTCCTGACCCAATGTTATGAAACTTTTCTTCAATGTTTTCTTCTAGAAGTTTTATAGCTTTGTTTTACATTTGGGTTTATAATTTGAGTTCATTTTTGTATACAGTGTGAGGTATGGACTGAAGTTTTTTTTCTTTTGTATATGGATATCCAATTGTTCCAACCACCGTGTGTTGAAAAGTCCATTTTTTCCATCTGGGTTGAAAATCAGTAGTCCATAAATTGGGCCCTTTTTGTGGACCCTCTCATATTTCATTGATACTCTTGACATCAATACTACAGTATTTTGATTACTGTAGCTTTAAAATACATTTTGAAATCAGGTAGTGTTACTCAAACACTGTCCTTTTAAATTTCCTCGCAAATTTTATTTTATTTTATTTTTTTAAGATTTTATTTATTTATTTGAGAGAATGAGAGAGAGAGAGCACGAGAGGGAAGAGGGCAGAGGGAGAAGCAGACCCCCCCGCCGAGCAGGGAGCCCGATGTGGGACTCGATCCCGGGACTCCAGGATCATGACCTGAGCCGAAGGCAGTCGCCTAACCAACTGAGCCACCCAGGCGCCCCTCCTCGCAAATTTTAGAGTAAGTTTTTCAACTTCTACAAAACTGCTAAGATTTTGACAGGATTGCACTGAATCTACAGATAAATTTTGGGAAATTGATGTATTAACAATATTGAGTTCCTCCATGAATAAACATGGTATATCTATTAGGTATCTAGGTCTTTAATTTCTGTTGATAATTTACAGTTTTCAATATGCAGGCTTTCTCCCATCTTTTATCAGATTTATGTGAAATAGATATTTCATGTTTATAAAATATTTCATATTTTTGATGCTATTGTAAATGGTACTGTTTTTAATTTCTAATTGATTGTGGCTAGTGTATATACACACACACACACACACATATATATAAACCAGCTGACTTATATATTGATCTCATATCTTGCAACCCTGCTAAACTCATTTATTCTAGTAGCTTCTCTATAGATTCCAAGTAATAATCTAATGAATGATCAACATCATGTGTGAATAAAGACAGTTCTAGTGCTTTCCGATCTTGATGCCTATTATTGCTTTTTTTCTGGCTCTATTGCACTGGCTAGGACTTACAGGGAATGCTGAATAGAAGTGGTGAGAGGAGATACTCTCCTTCTAGTGGGGAAAACTTTTTTTTTTTTTTTTAAGTATGATGTTAGCTGTAAGTTTTTCATTATAGCCTTTACCAGGTTGAAGAAATTCAGTTCAGTTCCTTCTGAGTGTTTTCATAAGGAAAGAATGGATTTTTATCAAATGTTTTTCCTATGCCTATTGAGAGATTACCCTTTTCAGTGTGCTAAGATAAAAAAAACTTTTCTGAAATTAAACCAATCTTGCAAACCAAACTTGGCCATGATATATTTATTACCTGTTTTAAAATATTATTGCATTCAGTATGCTCAACTTTTGTATAGAACATTTGCATGTATGTTCATGAGGGAGATGGTATATAGTTCAGGAAGGTCTCTGGTTTGGTATCAGGTAACGGCCTAATAGAATAAGTTGGGTAGTATTCCATCCATTTCAATTTTATGAAAGAGTTTGTGTATAAAGGGTATTATTTCTTCCTTAACAGTTTAGTCAATTTTCTTTTTTTAGATTTTATTTATTTGAGAGAGAGAGAGAGAAAGAGAGCGAGCGAGCATGAGTTGGGGGTGGGGGGGGAGGACCAGAGGGAGAGGGACAAGCAGACTCTACGCTGAGCATGGAGCCCATCCTGAGATCATGACCTGAGCTGAAATTAAGAGTCGGATGCTTAACTGACTGAGCCACCCAGGCACAACAGTTTAGTCAATTTTACCAGTGAAGCCACCTGGGCCTGAAATTTTCTTTCTGGAAAAGTTTGTAACTCTCAATTCAAATTTCTATAATACATTTAGGGCCCCTTAGGTTATCTATGAGTACACTGTGGTGGTGTCCAAGGTATTTGTCCTTTTCATTTAAGTTGTGGAATTTACTGGCATAAATTTTTTTCACAATATTTCTTTTTTATCCTCTTAATATTGGTAAAATCAGTAATGATACCACTTCTTCCTCTCTTTCTTAATCAGTATGGCTAGTAGTTTATCAATTTTAACTTCTCAAAGAACTAGCTTTTGCTTTAATCAGTTTTCCAAGCTGTTTTTTCCTCAAAGTTTTCTATTTCATTGATTTCTACTCTGATACTTACTTTCTTGTACTTTGAATTTAGTGTGCCTTTTTGTCTGTTTGGAACTTTGTCATTGGTTTGAAACCTCTTGTTATTTTCTAATAAAGGGGGTCAGGGCTATAATTTTCCTCTAGCGATTTAGTGGCATCCTACACATTTCAATCTCTTTTTATTTCTCTTCATTCCAAAATATGGTCTAACTTCCCTGATGAGTTCTTCTTTGACACTCTAATTGTTGTATCAATTATTGAGAGAGAGGTTTTAAAATCTCCAATTATAATTTTATAAATGTCAGAGCACCTGGGTGGCTCAGTTAGTTAAGTGTCTGCCTTCGGCTTAGGTCATGATCTCGGGGTCCTGAGATTGAGCCCCGAACTAGGCTCCCTGCTCAGTGGGGAGTTTGCTTGTCCCTCTCTCTCTGCCCCTCCCTGTCCCTGCTCATGCTCTCTCTAATAAATAAAAAATATTTTAAAGAATTTTATAAATGTCTACTTCTCCTTGCTATTTTATCAGTGTTTGGTTTATGTATTTAAGCTGTTTATAGATGCATGAATGTTTAGGATTATTTTGTACTCTTGATAAATTGACCTTTTTATTATTTTGAAATAACCAACTTTTTGCTGATAATTTTCTTTGCTGCCATTTACTTTGTCTGATCATAATGTAGGCACACCAGCTTTCTTTTTGTCTAGCTTCTTGCTCTTAATCTATTTGTATGTTTATAACTGAAGTACATTTCTTAAAGGCAGCATATGTTTGGTGATTGTTATTTTTTCCCCCAATCTGACAACCACTGCCTTTTAAATAAATGGCTTACAATTCACCCATTTCTCTGCACTCCCTCTGACAACAATCAATCTGTTCTCTGTAGTTGAGTTTGGTTTAAAAAAGATTTGATTATCTTTAGATGCTACATATAAAAGAGCATATTTGTCTTTCTCTGACTCATTTCATTTAGTATAATGCCCTCAAGATTCATCCATGTTGTCACACATGGCAAGATTTCATTTATTTTTATGGACAAATAATACTCCATTATATATGTACACACTACATCTTCTTTATCCATTCATTCATCAATGGACACATAGGTTGTTTCCAAATCTTGGTTACTGTAAACAATGTTGCAATGAACATGGGAGTGCATATCTTTTCAAATTAGTGTTTTCATTTTCTTTGGATAAATACCCAGATGTGGAATTGATGGATTGAATGGTAGTTTCATTTTTAATTTTTTGAGAAGACCCATTTTCATAATGGCTGCACTAAATTTACATTCCTACCTACAGTGCACAAGTGTTCCCTTTTTCTCCACATCCTCAGCAATACTTGCTATTTCTTGTCTTTGATAACTGCCATTTTGACAGGTATAAGGTGGTATCTTATTGTGGTTCTATTTGCATTTCCCTGATAATTAACTGTGTAGAGCATGTTTTCATGAACCTCTTTGGTCATCTGTATGTCGTCTTTGGAAAAAATGTCTATTCATATCTTCTGCGCACTTTTTAATTAGACTGTAGGTTTCTTTGCTATTGAATTGTGAGTTTTAAAATATATTTTAGATAGTAGTCCCTTACCAGATGTAAAATGATTTGCAGATACTTTCTCCTATTCGGTAGGTTGCTGTTATTGGTTTCCCTTGCAGAAGCTTTTTAGTTTGATGTAGTCTCGGTCTCGCTTGTTAATTTTGCTTTTGTTGCCTTTGGTTTTGGTAGTCAGATTTAAAATAGCACCATAACTGATATCAAGTTGCTTACACTCTGTTTTCTCATAGGAATCTTATGGCTTCCGAGCCATGTTCAAGTCTTTAATCCATTTCTAGTTTTGGTGTGCAGTGGTCCAGTTTCATTCCTTTGTATGTGATGTCCAATTTTCCCAGCACCATTTATTGAAGAGACTGTCCTTTTCCCTCTGTATATTCTCTGCTCCTCTGTTCACCATATATATGGTGAATTAATGGGTTTATTTCTAGGCTCTCTATTCTATTTGTTCTATGTGTAGGTTTTAATACTAGTATCATAGTATTTTAATTACTATAGCTCTGTAATATAGTTTGAAATCAGAGAGAGTGATGCTTTGAGTTTTATTTTCTTTCCCAAGACCACTTTTAGGGTCTTTGAGGATTCCAATTCAGTTTTAGGACTGTTCTGTTTCTGTGAAAAATGACGCTGCAACTGTGATAGGGATTGCACTGAATCTGTGTATTAGTTTGCGTAGTACGGATATTTAACAATAGTCTTTTAATCTATGAGCACAGATTATCTCGCCATTTATTTATATCTTCAGTTTATTTTATTATTGTAGTTTTCAATATACAAGTCTTTCACCTCCTTGGTTAGATTTATTCCTGGGTACTTTATTCTTTTTGACACATTTGTAAATGGAATTGGTTTCTTAATTTCTCTTTCCAATATTATTAGTGTATACAAATACAATGGATTTTTGTGTTGATTTTTTATCTTGCAACTTTACTGGATTTCTTTATTCTAACAGTTTCCTGATTTGAATCTGTAGGATTTTTATATATAGTATCATGTTATCTGCAAATAGTGCCAGCTTTACTTCTTTCTTTCCAATGTGGATGCTTCTTATTTCCTTTTCTTGCTTAATTGCTCTGGCCATCCTTATCTAGTACTGAATAAAAGTGGAAAGAGTGGGCATCCTTGTCTTGTTCCTGATCTTAGCAGAAAAACTGAAAAGCTTTCCATAGTTGAATATGATGTTAGCTGTGGGCTTGTCCTATTTAGCCTTTCTTACTATGTTGAGGTACATTCCCTCCATAACCACTTTGATGAGAATTTTTATCATAAATGGATGTTGTATTTTGTGAAATGCTTTTCCACATCTGTGAAGATGATATGATTTTTATCCTTTATTTTGTTAATATGGTCTATCATATTGATTGATTTGTGGATGTTAAACCATCCTTGGAATAAATCCCACTTGATCATGGTGTATGATTATTTTAATGTACCACTGAATTCAGTTTGCTTATATTTTGTTGGGGATTTTTGTATCTATGTATTAGGGATACTGTTCCCATAATTTCTTTCTCTTCTTGTGGCATCCTTGTCTGGTTTTGGTATCAGGGTAATGCTTTCCTTATAAAATGAGTTTGGAAGAGTTTCCTCCACTTCTTATTTTTTGGAAGAGTTTGAGGAGGATTTTTTGTTTGTTGGAAGGTGGGTTGTTTTTTTTTTTAAATTTAAGATCAATTAACATATAGTTATAACTAGTATTAGTTTCAGAGGTAGAGTTTAGTGATTCCTCAGTTGCATAGAACACCCACTGTTCATTATATCAAGTGTTGTCCTTAATGCCCATCACCCAGTTACCCCATCCTTCCACCCACCTCCCCTCCAGCAACCCTCAGTTTGTTTCCTAGTTGACAGTCTCTTATGGTTCGTCTCCCTCTTTGATTTCATCTTATTTTACCTTCCCTTCCCCCATGTTCATGTTTTAGTTCTTAAATTCCACGAGTGAAATCATACAATATTTGTCTTTCTCTGACTTATTTCACTTAGCATAATACCCTCTAGTTCCATCAACATCATTGTAAATGGCAAGATTTCATTCTTTTTGATGGCTAAGTAATATTCCATTGTTTATACCACATCTTCTTTATCCATTCATCTGTCGATGGACATCTGGGCTCTTCTCATAGTTTGGCTATTATAGACATTGCTGCTATATATATTGGGGTGCAGGTGCCCCTTCGAATCACTGTTTGTATCCTTTGGCTAAGTACCTAGGAGAGCAATTACTGGGTCTTAGGGGAGCCATATTTTTAACTTTCTGAGGAAACTTCATACTGTTTTCCAGAGTGGCTGTACCAGTTTGCATTCCCACCAACAGTTTAAGAAGGTTCCCCTTTCTCCGCATCCTCACCAGTATCTGTTGTTGCCTGACTTCTTAATTTTAGCTATTCTGGCTGGTGTGAAGTGGTATCTCATCAGTTTTGATTTGTATCTCCCTGATGCTGAGTGATGTTGAACATTTTTTCATGTGTTTGTTGGCCATTTATATGTTGTCTTTGGAGAAATGTCTGTTCATGTCTTCTGCCCTTATCTTGACTGGATTATTTATTTTTTGGGTGTTGAATTTGGTAAGTTCTTTATAGATTTTGGATACTAGCCCTTTATCTGATTAAGACATTTGCAAATATGTTCTCCTATTCTGTAGGTTGTCTTCTGGGTCTGTTGAGTGTTTCCTTTGCTGTGCAAAAGCTTTTTATCATGATCAATAGTTCATTTTTGCTTTTGTTTCCCTTGCCTTTGAAAACGTGTCTACCAAGAAGTTGCTGCAGCTGAGGTCAAAGAGGTTGCTGCCTGTGTTGTCCTCTAGGATTCTGATGGATTCCTGTCTCACATTTAGGTCTTTCACGTTGGAGGGTTTTTGATTACTGATTCAGTCCACTTAGTAGTAGCCAGTCTGTTCAGATTTTCTATTTCATCTTAATTAAGTCTTGGTAGGTTGTATTTCTAGGAATTTATTCATTTCTTGTAGGTTGTCCAATTTGTTAGCATACAATTGTTTATCATAGTCTCTTATGATCCTCTGTACTTCTGTGATATCAACTGTAACATCTCCTGTTTCATTTTGGATTTTATTTGAACCCTTTCTTTTTTTCTTGGTGAGTATAGCTAAAGGTTTGTCAAGTTTGTCTATCTTTTCCAAAAAACCAGCTTTTAATTTCATTAATCTTTTCTATTTGTCTTTTTAGTCTCTATTTCATTTACGTCTGCTCTGATCTTTATTTCCTTCTTTCTATCTTTGGACATTTTTTTGTACTTTACCTAGGTCCTTGAGGTGTACAGTTAGGTTGTTTGAAACTTTTCTTGTTTCTTGAAGTAGGCATTTATGGCTATGAACTTCCCTTTTAGAATTGCTTTCCTGGGGCGCCTGGGTGGCTCAGTTGGTTAAGTGACTGCCTTCGGCTCAGGTCATGATCCTGGAGTCCCGGGATCGAGTCCCGCATCAGGCTCCCTGCTCGGCAGGGAGTCTGCTTCTCCCTCTGACCCTCCCCCTCTCATGCTCTCTGTCTCTCATTCTCTCTGTCTCAAATAAAAAAAAAAAAAAGAATTGCTTTCTTGCATCCCATAAATTTTGGTGTGTTCCATTTCTATTTTTATTTGTCTCAAATTATTTTTATTTCTCTTCTGATTTCTTCTTTGACCCACTGGTTGTTTAATAGCATGTTTAATCTTCACATGTGTAAATTTTCTAGTTTTGTGTAAATATCTCCTTTCATACCACTGTGGTTGGAAAAGGTGGTTGATATGATTTTAATCCTCTTAAATATGATATAATGCAAGTATTTCCAAGACCTATGATCTGTCTTGGAAAATGCTGCACTTTCATTTGAGAAGAAGGTGCATTCTGTTGTTTTGAATGAAGTGTTCTGCAAATACCTATTAAGTCCATCTGGTATAATGTGTCATTTAAGACCAGTGGGCTATCTGTTGACGTAAGTAGGGTACTAAAGTCCCCTATTATTATTGTATTGCTATTTCTCCCTTTTGATCTAAATATATATTTCCCTTATACATATAGATGCTCTTATGTTGAACGCATATTTACAAATGTTATATTTTCTCACTGGATTGACTCATTTATCATTTTTGATAACCTTGTCTCTTATTACATTAAAGTCTGTTGTCTGATAAAAGTATAGCTATTCCAGCTTTCCTTTGGATTTCATTAGCAGAGAATATCTTTTTCCAACCCTTCACTTTTTGTCTGTGTATTTCCCCTTACATCTAAAGTGAGTCTTTCAGGGGCGCCTGAGTGGCTCAGTCGTTAAGCGTCTGCCTTCAGCTCAGGTCATGATCCCAGGGTCCTGGGATCGAGCCCCGCATCGGGCTCCCTGCTCGGCGGGAAGCCTGCTTCTCCCTCTCCCACTCCCCCTGCTTGTGTTCCTGCTCCCACTATCTCTCTCTCTGTCAAATAAATAAATAAAATCTTAAAAAGAAAAAAAAAGTCTTTCGGATGAGTCTTGTTTATTTTATCCATTCAACAGTTTTATTGAAAAATTTAATGCATTTATATTTAAAACAATTTTTTTTTTTAAGATTTTATTTATTTATTTGACAGAGAGAGAGCGACAGCAGGAACACAAGCAGGGGGGATTGGGAGAGGGAGAAGCAGGCTTCCCACCGAGCAGGGAGCCTGATGCCCGGCTTGATCCCAGGACCCTGGGATCACGACCTGAGCCGAAGGCAGACCCTTAATGACTGAGCCACCCAGGTGCCCCTATTTAAAGCAATTATTGATAGGTATGTGCTTATTTCCATTTTGATAATTATTTTCTGGCTGTTTCTGTAGTTCCACTTTGTTCCTTTCTTTTCTCTTGCTCTCTTCCTTTGTGGTTTGATGACTTTCTTACTGGTATGCTTATATTCCTGTCTCTTTATCTTTTGTGTATTTACTATAAATTTTTGCTTTGTGGTCACTATGAGGCTTAGACAGAACTCAGATCTCTAACACTCTATTTTAAGTTGATAACATCCTAAATTGTTCACATTGTAAAGCTTAACATTATTACCCATCCCCATGTTTTATGTTTTTCACATCACATTTTGGATCTTTTAATCTTGTGTGTCCTTTAACTATTATAATCACTTATTTTTGCTACTTTTGTCTTTTTATCTTTATAAGTGATTAATCCACTATATTTACCATATATTAACCTTTCCGGTGAGATGTATTCT
This sequence comes from Neomonachus schauinslandi, assembly GCF_002201575.2. Taxonomy (NCBI): domain Eukaryota; kingdom Metazoa; phylum Chordata; class Mammalia; order Carnivora; family Phocidae; genus Neomonachus; species Neomonachus schauinslandi. The sequence continues at coordinate 69,678,878 of NC_058414.1, forward strand.
TTCCTATTTTTTCTTAATACTAATTAGTGCCTTCTGTTTTCAGTTTAAAGAAGTTCCTTTAACATGTCTCCTAAGGCCAGTTAAGTGGTGATGAAATCCTTTAGCTTTTGCTTGTCTGGAAACTCTCTCCTCCACTTTTTCTTTTAAAAAGTCACACCTAAGACATTTACTGTTGGATTTTAAATAAGCAATACATACCAAATTTCCTCAATTATGCCCACAATGATTTTCTTACCATGATGGGTGCACTCTTTAATCCCCATCATCTCTTGGACCTGTCGACCCACCTCCCCTCTGATAACTCAGTTTTTTCTCTATAGTTAAGAGTCTGTTTCTTGATTTGTCTCTCTCCTTTTTTCCCCCTTTGCTCATTTGTTTTGCTTAAATTCCATGTATGAGATCATACAGTATTTGTCTTTCTCTGACTTATTTCACTTTGCATTATATTATACTCTCTAGCTTCATCCATGTTGTTACAGATGGAAAGATTTTGTTCCTTTTTATGGCTGAGTAAGATTTATTTTCTCTCTCTCTCTCTTTGAGAGAGATCTAGGTTCCACACCCATTGTGAAGCCCAACATGGGGCTTGAACTCATGACCCTAAGATCAAGACCTGAGCTGAAATCAAGTATCAGATGCTTAACCAAATGAGCCACCCAGGCACCCTATGAATATTTCATTGCATATCTACCTATCTATCTACCTATCACTTATTCTTTATCCATTCATCTATTGATGGACACTTGGGCTGTTTCTATAGTTTGATATTACAAATAATGCTGCTATAAACAGGGGTGCATATAGCTGTTTGAATTAGTGGTTGTGTATTTTTTGGGTAAATACCCAGTAGCGTGACTGCTGGATTGTAGGGCAGTTCTATTTTTAACTTTTTGAGGAACCTCCATACTGTTTTCCACATTGACTGCACCAGTTTGCATTCCCATCTGCGTGGGGGTTCCTTTTTCTCCACATCCTTGCCTACCCTTGTTGTTTCTTTTGTTTTTGATTTTAGCCATTGTGACAGGTGTAAGGTGATATGTCATTGTAGTTTTGATTTGCCTTTCCCTCATGAGTGATATTGAGCATCTTTTCATGTGTCTATTGGCCATCTGTTATGTCTTCTTTGGAGAAACATCTATTCATGTCTTCTGCCCATTTTTAAATAAGATTATTTGTGGTTTTGGTGTTGAGTTGTAAGTTCTTTATATATTTTGGATACTAACCCTTCACTTGCAAATATCTTCCCATTCAGTAGCTTGTCTTTTTGTTTTGTTGATCATTTCTTTTGCTGTGCAGAAACTTTTTATTTTGATATAGTCCCAAAAGTTTCTTTTTTGCTTTTTTTCCCCCCTTGCCTTAGGAGACTTATCTAGAAAAATGTTGTCATGGCCCATGTCAGAGAAATGACTGCCTGTGCTCTTTTTCTAGGATTTTTATGGTTTCAGGTCTCACATTTAGGTCTTGAATCTATTTTAAGTTTATTTTTGTGTATGGTGTGAGAAAGTGGTCCAGTTTCATTCTTTTACATGTAGCTGCCCAGTTTTCCCAAGACCATTTATGGAAGAGACTTTTTCCTATTGTATATAAATTTCTCCTTTGTCAAAGATTAATTGACCATATAGTTGTGGGTTTATTTCTAGGTTTTCTATTCCATTCCATTGATCCATGTGTCTATATTTATGCCAGTACTCTACTGTTTGATTATCACAGCTTTGTATTATAACTTGGAAATCTGGAATTGTGATACCTCCAGTTTTATTTTTTAAGACTGCTTTGGCTATTTGGAGTCTTTTATGGTTCCATAAAAATTTAGTATTCTTCTAGTTTTGTGAAAAATGCTATTAGTATTTTGATAAGGATTTCATTAAATCTGTAGACTGCTTTGGGTAGTATAGAATTTTAACAATATTTGTTCTCCCAATTCATGAACATGGAATATCTTTCCATTTCTTTGTGTCATCTTCATCTTCCTCCATCTGTGTTTTATAGTTTCTCTGTCACTTCTGAATAACTTTGCCAGGTAGAGTATTCTTGGATGGCAGTATCTTTTCTTTCAGTCCTCTGAACATAAAATGCTATACCCTTCTCACCTGTAAAGTTTCTGCTGAAAAATCTGCTTATAGATTTATGGGAGTTCATTTGTATGCAGTAAGTTTTTTTTTGCTTGCTGCTTTTAATATTTTCTCCATTTTCCATTCTTTTTTGCTGCTGTGTTGTCTTCATGTTGACTGATGCTTCTGCTGCTTCTAGTCTCATGTTGAACTAGGCCTCTAGTGTATTTTTCAGTTCAGTTATATTTTTCAGCTCTGTGACTTCTACTTGGTACCTTCTCCTATTTTCCATCTCTTTGTTGAAGTTCTCACTGTGTTAATTCATTCCTCTCTCCAGTTTTGTAAGCATCTTCATGACCATTACTTTGAATTTTTTATTAGGTAAATCACTTATCTCCATTTCATTAATTTTTTTCCCTTTAAGTTTTATCTTTTTTTTTTTTCTTCCCATTTGGAACACATTTCCCTCTTTCTTCATTTTACTTGACTCTCTGTGTTGGTTTCTATATAGCAGATGACACCACAGCCTCTTCCAGTCTTGAAGGAGTGGCCTCGTGTAGGAGATGAAACTTGTTATTCAACTGTCTCAGTTCTTGTTTGTCTTTCAAACCTTTATGCTTGTCCAAGCAGCCTATTACATTTTTAATAGCTTCCAGTAGTTGGGGATGTGCCAAGACCTGTCAGCATCCTGGTGGGGGATGATTTCAGTACCTAGACTGAAGCTGACTGGAAGCCAGACCTCCAGGCATCAGCTTTTAAAAGTATGTAAATATATTACAGTCCTGTGGGACCACAAATGTAAGCCTCCACTGGCCATAAGAACCAGGCCATCTGGAGGTATCCCCTGGGTGGCAAAGTGATCAGGGCTCCAGACAAGTGTATAAGGTCTTTTTTGGGGGATGGTAATGAGGTGGAGCAAGGCAAACGGAGAATGCAAGATGGTGTCCTGAGCCTATGTTCCTTGAGAGCAGCTTTGTATGACACTAAATGTGTGCCAAATCTGAAGGAGGTCACTAAGGCCAAAGCCCCAGACCAAGCAAAGACGCCTCCTTCACAGAAAGACTGGGGAGTGTGCCTCAGTCTGTTGTCTGTGCAGTGCCCTGGGGGTGGTAGCCTGCTAGTCTGCCAAGAAAAATCTCTCCAAGTGCCACAGTCCCATGGGGCCCAGGAATGCTAGTCCTCCACCCCCTATCCCAGCACCAGAGCCAGGTGATCAAGGGGTGTTCCCTGAAGGCACCTACAAAAACTGGGGCACCAGATGCATGTACAGCTCCCCTCCAGGCACTGGCACTTGGGAGCACAGCAGAGAGTGAGCTCAAAGATAGGGCCCACCCACAGAAGTCTTGGAAAGGATTATAGTCAGACCCAAGATGTGTGTTTAATTAGAAGTCTGCCACTCAGGCTGTAGTCGTGATGATTAGCTAATAATCTTCCTTCACAGGAAGCCTGAGCTCCTAGGTCTGATGCCTCTTGCTGTGCCCTAGAGGGCAGAGCTGTTAAGGAACTTTCTTCATTGATTATAGTTCTGTGGGACCCATGAGTGTAAGCCTTACTGGGCACCAGAGCCAGGGATGCAGTGATGTACCCTGGCAGCAGTTGCAAAAACTGAGATGCCAGACAGGGGGTTTGATCTGCTTTCTGGGTGACACTATTACAGTGCCATAGAACAAGGAATACATGGCCCCCTTGGCCTCCACAGCCAGGAGATCAAGACTGCAGCCTATTTAATGTAATTATTGATACACTAAGGTTTAAATCTATACTTATTTTGTTTGTCCCATCTCTTCATTATAGCCTTTATTTTCTTTCTCCCATCTTTTGAATTAAATGAATTTATGATTTTATCTTATTGCCCCTATTGGCTTATTAGCCTTAACTCTTATTTCAGTGGTTCTTTAGGATTTAATGTATATATCTTTAATAGTCTACCTTCAAGTATTTCACTACTTCATATATAAGTAATGCCCTTAAAATAGCATATATTTCCATTTCTCTAATTTCATCCTTTGTGCTATTACTGTCATATTTTTAACTTATAAACCACACTCCATATTATTCTTGTTTAAATGGATGTATTAGTTTGCTAAGACTGCTATAACAGAATACTGCAAATTGGGTGGCTTAAACAGAATGTATTTTGTCTAGAGGCTAAAAGTCTGAGATCAAGGTGTCTACAGGGTTGGTCATTTTGAGGGCTGTGAAGGAAAATCCGTTCATGCCTTTATTCTAGCTACTGGTTGTTGGCAATCTTCATGGTCTTTGGCTTATAGAACCATCACCCCTCTGCTTTCACATGACATTCTCCCTGCGTGTGTGTGTGTTTTTCTAAGCCAGGACTTCTTTTTATAAGAATATTACAATCATATTGAATAAGAACCCACCCTAATGACCTCATTTTAACTATTATCTCTGTAAAGACCCTATCTCCGAATAAAGTAACATACCAGAAGTCAGACTCCAACATATCTTTCCAAGGAGGAATAGGAAAGAATTTAACCCATAATAATGGTCAGTTGTCTTTTAGAGAGTTTAAATAATAAAGAAAAAAACTACATTTTTTTACAACTATGTATGTTCTTTATCATTTTGTGTAGATATGTATTTTCACCTGGTTGAAGCACTTCTTCCTTAACATTTCTTGAAATGTAAATTGGCAGATGTTGAATCCTTGAAGCTTTTGAATGTCTGAAAAATATTTTGTCTTTATTTTTGAAAGATAGTTTTGCTTGGTGACAAATTATTATCTTTCAGTATTTTAACATGTCTTTTTAAAAAAATCTGGTTCCTTTTAAGAATTTCTCTTTATCACTGTGTTTTGATTTTGTGTATGTGTTGGGGGGGGGGTTGATTACCATGTCCCTTGGTGTAATTTTGTTTCTTGAGCTTGTGGGCTTATTGAGCTTCTTGGACTTGTGAATTTATAGCTTTTATCAAATTTGGAAAATTTTAAGCCATTATTTCTTTAATCTCACTGCCTTGTGGGAGGGACTCCAATTATGCTTGTATTTGGCCACTTGATATTATCTCATTGCTCACTGATGTTCTTCCAACTTAAAAAATTATTTTCATATTTAATTTTGGATAGTTTCTATTGTCATGTCTTCAATTTATATTTAATTTTGGATAGTTTCTATTGTCATGTCTTCAATTTAACTTTTCCTCTGCAATATCTAATGGGCTTAATTCTATCTAGTATGTGTTTCATATCCTACATGGTATTATCCATCCCTAGAAGTTAGATTTGGTATTTTTAAGTATGTTCTAGGTCTCTAAACTTTTTGTACATACAGAATACGGTCATACTGTGTCTATTTTATGTCCTTGTTTCCTAATTTTAACATCTATGTCAGTTCAGGGTTGGTGTCTAACATGGATTTTTACCTTGTTGGGTGCTGGATGGCATTGTACTGCTATGAATATTCTTGAGCTTTGTTCTGGGATGTAGTTAAATTACCTGGAGACACTTTGATCTTTTTGGGTCTTCTAAGATTTGTTAGGTGGGACTGGACCACTGTTCAGTCTAAGGCTAAATAGTTTCTAGTACTCAGGTAAGACTCTTCTGTGTACTCATACTTAATGCACTGTGACTGTTTAGGTTTCTAGTATGGCTGATGGGAACAGGTACTATTTTCACCTTGTGTAAGTGCCAGGCACTATAACCTCGATTCCTTTCTAGTGCAGTTTGAGTCTCATGTAGTTTTCTCACACATGTCATGTACTGACCAGTACTCAGCTGAGTACTCAAGGAGGACTCTGCCTCTGGCTATCACATAATTAGTACTCTGTTCTCTGAACCCTAGCTGCCTTGGTTTAGGACTCTCAGCTCTACCTCCACAACTCAGGGAATCAGCTGGGCTTTGCCTGGGATTCCCTCTCTGTCATGTCCTAGAAACTCTTTGAAGGCCATATGCTGGTGCAAAAGTAGGGCTCAACTTATTTGTTTTTAGTCTTTCAGTGATCATCATCCTTTATCACCCGATATTCAATGTCTTGTAAATTACTTATATTTTATCCACTTTTTGTTGCTTTAGGTAGAGGAAAGATCAATCTGGTCCTTGTTACTCCATTTTGGCTGGAAGTGAAAGTCTCTTTGTTTTAAAATTAGTTATAGCATTCTGATTCTACTACTGAACTTATATAAAGAAGTTCTGTGGTCTTCCCCAATGACTTTACAGTTTAAAGTTTATGGCTCTCTATATAAACAAATTTAATATTTATTTGAGCCCAAAGTTTAGATCAAATGGTTATCTTATTTCAGCAGTCCCTAAAGGATATCTCTAATGTGTGTCCTGAGGAAAGAAGAAAATCCATGTACAAAGCCAAATGCATTTTACAAGTATAGGTCCTGATGGCACAGGAATTCTTTGCAGTGATAAGCTAAGATCAGCTATTTTACCATAAAGCAAACATCTGTACACCTTTCAGAAGTAGAGATAATGGTAATAGTTTGTTAGCATTTTTTCGTCAAAATTCAAAGGATTCATATGAAAGTTCAATCTCTGGAACTTTTCAGTAAGAATGGCAAACATTTCTTTAGCATTCACTATGTAATAGGCACTGTGCTAAGTGTTTTAAATACTTCTTAACTAGACATTACAACTGTCCTATGAAATATGGTCCATTACTAACCCCATCATATAGATAAGAGAACAGGCTCAGAGTTGCAACCCAGGTTGAAATAAGATTCTATTCTTTTATTCATGATGTAGTTAATGAGTACTTCATGTACTAGGCATTCTTGGTGCTAGGAATATAGCAGCACAGTGAAAAATTTACACTGTAACACATTTTCTTTATAACATTAAAAATGCAATTTGTAAAAAATTTTGGTGCCTAATGCCTTATCAAAAGTAGAATGGCAAACATGAATTTGTCATTAAGAAAAAAAATCTAATTTTAAAAGCAGGGGAAACATTTTAAGTAGTTTCACCTACTAAGTACAAATGGCTGGGATTTAATAAAGTTTTAACTGTCTCAAAAGCCCTTGCTCTTGACATTATTCCATAACGGCACTACATCACAGTACACTTCAGAAAAAGATACCTCAAACAAACAAAAAGCCCAAACCTAACAGCTATCTGGAAATCTTTACAATCTACTAAAGTCTCTTGATTACAACAATAGATAAACAGGAAACTAAATAAATAAAAACCCGTATTATTTTGACCAGTACCAATTTGTCAACTAAATGCTCAAAAATTTAATGGAATATTTATTTGCTTTTGAATAGAAATTTCATACCAACTTGTTCAAAGAGAAAACACTTGCTATTTTAGGATTATAAAGACAATGCTTTTCAATATCTTCAAGTCTCAAAACAAAACAGAGCTATGCATACCTCTACAGCAGGTACAATGTCTATGCCAACAGTTAGAAATTCTTCGAACTTCAGAAATGGGTTAAAGCAGCTGCCAACATCAAGTAATCTGATCTTTCCTGAGGTCTGTAGCAACCTAAAAATAGATGATTTTCAGTTCAACTTTTACAGGATAAAACAAAGTATAAGACAAAAAGATCATAAAAATCATTGGCTAAATTTTTGGTCTCAAGATCCCTTTACACATTTAAAAATTACTAAAGGCCCTAAAGACCTTAGTACCATATTTGAAATTAAACTGAGTAGTGAAAAAACATTAATTCATTTATTTAACATGCTGCAATAGGCTTTTTTAAAAATGTAAATTATACTTTTAAGATGCAAAGTCTAGATTAGAAAGATAATAAAAAGTGACGTATTGCTTTACATTTTTTCAAGTGTCTTTAATGCCTGGTTTAATAGAGGACAGATGAATTCTCATATGGCCTTTTGTGTACAGGCTGTTGTAACATCACATGCCATGTAGTTTGGAAAACTCTACACTCATGAGAGAAAGAGTAATAAAGACAAATGACATCTTAGTATTATTAAAATAATTTTTCACCCACAGAGATCCTGGAAGGGTCTCAGATCCCCAGACCACACTTTGAAAACTGTCCTTGTAGATAAAAGAACACATTCACAAATCAAATCTCATTAGTCAATATAACAATGTCCTTGGACTTCAATTTGTCTCAGTAATTTAAAGGAACCAACAGAACATCATAAACAGTATTCTTAAACTTATGAAAAATTTTTATTGTGTGCAAGAGCTTTTCTCATGTCCAAAAACAGTCATTTCTGGTTTTGTGTACCTTCTTTTTTCTACTATTGTATAAAGCTGGTCACCTACAACTATCAATCTATGTAGCAGCAAGTAAGGATAAAGGAAACTGGATTTTATTGGACCCAAGCCTGTTCAGATAGTAAAGCAATAATAAAATTAAAGTTCAGACATATTCCATTTCCTTTGATAATTTCCTTTAAAAAATTTATGAGAACATATTGGAAAAATAAAGGAAATAAAATATAGGCGAATAATTGGGTAAAAATAGAATCTTGGTTCTCTGAAGTATAAAGGGCAGAGAGAACCTTTCCAGCTTCTCTTCCTTACACTTTGGCTATACCATTTTCCTTTGGATCCACTGGGAGATGTTAAACTATAGACAGAAGGTTAAGCTCCTGAAAAAGGCACTGTAAGTCAAAATAACAAAGTTGATATTTTTCAGAAAAGGAATGCAATAAATAGGGGTTGTATTTTTTATGAAGAGCACAATGCCTAACATTTTATAGAAATGACCACCATCACCATTTGAGAGTATATGGCAGGGTATAATATGATAAAAACAATATGAACTAATTAAGAACTCAACAAAAGAGCTATGAGGGTATAAGGAAATAACTCAAGATGGCCTTCATTGTCCATATCTGTAAAAAGACTCAATACCTCTGACAATGACCTCTAGATGAATGTCGGTTCTTGAAAGGAATAGCTAGCAACTCTGCCAGTGAAAAGAACCACTCCAAGAGGTAATTTCCAGTACTGCAGCCACCCAGGAAGCAGCTTAATATGTAGTTTGGGTAAGGCATATAACAAAAAAGATCTGTAAAGTTGAATTAAGTTTGGTGATACCTGAAATATCATAATACACTAGGTTCCAAGGAATAAAGATGCCAGCAAACATATGTGACACAGGTACCAAGCTGCTAAACAGAGCAAAAGATCCAGTAGACAGGGGCCATAGGAATGCCTGGCATTTAGCTGACATTTGCTGCTGAACACAAATTTGATACCCAAATCATAACCAGTTAGAATAAATGAGTATCTGTAACAATAATAACATATACACTATTAGATAACCCTAGCCTCAAGTAGGATTATAGGGACTAAGAACAAGAGTTCTGGAATCAGAGAGATGAGGATCAAAACCTGATTCTGTCCTTCACCTGTGTAATATGGGGACAATTATGGTGCCCACACTTAATGAGTTGTTTCCAGGATTAAATGAGATAATGCATTTATAATGCTTGATCAATATTTGCTACATGGCAAGTGCTCAAAATTGTTAGCTGTTAATGTTATAGATGGAATTTTTTTGTGGTTAATCCAGTAATGATCTTCCTGAACATAGTAAAAGCAGAATTTGCCTCATATTAAATTATATACTAGTAGATTCTGGTAAACTGGCTAGCAAATTCCTGACAGTCTCTTAAAAAGTGCTTCTTGTAAATTTTTCTATCTGGATGGAGTATTCTAAATCATTCAAGTTAATTCAACATTATGAAACAATCACCAATAACAATATCATGGATTTATTCTCAGTATGTACCTCAGTCCATTTCAAATTCTTTAGTTCAGCTCCTTAATTTATTTGCATCAAACACATATTTACAGTTTAAAGAATAATCATATAGTGAACATCCAAGTAATTACCATCCAGGTCAAGAAATGAAACACTGCCTACACCCTGGAAGCATGACCCTCCCTGATGACATCCTTCATCCCTTTGTGTAATTGTAGCCACTATCCTGATTTTCATGGTAATCATTCTCTTCATTGCCTTTTATAGTCTTACTACCTATGACCACATGCCTAAACAATACAGTTTTTCTTTTTTTTTTTTTGAGAGAGAGCGCATGAGAGTGGGCAAGGGAATAGATAAAAAATAAAGAAAATCAAGCGTAATATTATAGAAAGTCTTCAGTCACAAGTAAAGAGAGCAAGAGAAGGAGGAACAGAACTACAAAATACAGGAAAAAAATTAACAAAATGACAATAAGGACATACCTATCAATAATTACTTTAAACGTAAATGGTCTCAATGCACCAATTGAAAGATGAAGGATGGCAGAATGGATGAGGAGACTCATTTCAGACTTACATACAGACCGAAAGTGAAAGGATGAGAAGAGGTATTCCATGCAAATGGAAGCGGGGATGGAAAAAGGTCAGAGTGGCAATACTTGTATCAGACAAAGTAGACCTTCAAACAGAGACTAACAAAACACAAAGAAGGGTACTACATAATGATAAAGGGGTCAATCCAACAAGAGGATATAAAAATTGTAAATATCTATGCACTCAACATTGGAGGACCTAAATACATAAAGTATCAAGACATAAATGGAAAAACAGTAATACATAAACAGGACTTTAACAATACCCTACCTACATCAATGCATAGATTATACAGGCAGAAAATCAACAAGAAAACCGTCTGTGAGCAACACATTAGACCATCTTAAGATGGACTTAAGAGATATACACAGAACATTTCATCCCAAAACAACAGAATACACATTCTTTTCAAGTGCATGGGAAACATTCTCCAGGACAGATCACATGTTAGTCCACAAAACAAGTCTCAATAAATTTTAAGATTGAAATCCTATCATGCATCTTTTCTGACCCCAATGGTATGAAACTAGAAATCAGTCACAAGGAAGAAACTGGAAAAAACACAAGTGGAGATTAAACAATAGGCTACTGAACAGCCAATGAGTTGATAAAGAAATCAAAGGTACATGGAGAAAAATGAAAACAAAACCACAATGGCCCAAATAATCTTTGGAGTTCTAAAAGGGAAATTTATAGTGATACAGGCTTACCACAAGAAACAAGAAAAAGCTCAAACAATCTAACCTTAAACTAGAAAAAGAAGAACAAAGGTCAAGGTTAGTAGAAGAAAGGAAATAATAAAGACTGGAGCAAAAATAAATGAAAGAGACCTGACAAAGGTAAACACCAATAAAACCAAGAGCTGCTTCTTTGAAAAGATAAGTCTGGCTGAAGATTTATCAATTTTATCAAGAAAGAAAAGAGGATTCAAATAAATAAAATCAGAAATGAAAGAGAAATAATAGATTATTAAAAATTATATGCTCAATACTGTACAACCTAGAAAAAATAAATTCCTAGAAATATACAATCTTCCAAAACTGATTAAAACATAGAAAATCTGCATATTGATTTTTTTAGTTATGAAATTCAATCAGCTATTAAAAAAACACAACTCCCAACAAACAGAAGTCCAGGACTAGATGGATTCACAGGTGATTTCTAACATTTAAAGAAAAGTTAATACCTGTACCCTTCAAACTAGTCCAAAAACTTGACTAGGAAGAAAGATTCCCAAATTCATTTTGCAAGGCCAAGATACATCAGCCTGATACCAAAACCAGACAAAGACACTACAAAAATAAAAAACTATAGGCCAACATTGCTGATAAACATAGATGCAAATATCCTCAACAAAATATTAGCCAACCATGGCATTCAACAATCCATTGAAAAAAAGGATCATTCATCACGATCAAGTGGGAAGTATTTCAGGGATGCAAGGATGCTATAATATTTGCAAATCAATGTGATACATCAACAAAAAGGATAAAAATCTTAACAGATGCAGGAAAAGCGTCTGACAAAACTCAACATCTGTTTGTGATAAAAACTCAAAAAAGTCAGTTTAGGAGGGGAAAAACCTCAGTATAATAAAGGCCATATATGAAAAACCCACAGCTTACATCATACTCAATGGTGGAAAAACAAAGTTTTTCCTTTACGATCAGGAAGGAGCCAAGGATGTCTATTCTCACCACTTTTATTTAACATAGTACTGGAAATCCCAGCCACTGCAATCACACGAGGAAAAGAAATAAAAAGCATCCAACTTGGTAAGGAAGATGTATAAAACTCTCATTTGCAGATGCCATGATAGTATAAATAAAAAGCCCTAAAGATTATACCAAAAAAAAAACAAAAACAAAAAACCTACCAGAATAAATGAATTCAGTAAAGTTTCATGATACAAAACTAATACACAGAAATTGGTTGTGTTTCTACACACTAATAACAAAGCAGCAGAAAAAGAAATTAAGAAAATAATCCCATTTACCATCGCACCCAAAAGTATAAAATACCTAGGCATAAACTTAACCAAGGAGGGGAAAGACCTGTACTCTGAAAACTATAAAACACTGCTGAAAGAAAATGAAGACAACACAGACTAATGGAAAGATATTCCATATCCATGGAAGAATTACTGCTGTTAAAATGTCCATACTACCCAAAGCAATCTATAGATTCAATGCAATCCCTGTCAAAATACCAACAACATTTTTCACAGAACTAGAACAAATAATACTAATATTTGTATGGAACCACAAAAGACCCTGAAGAATCTTGAGAAAGAAGAAAAAGCTGAAGATATCAGAATCTCAGATTTCAAGATATACTACTACAAAGCTGTACTACTCAAAACAGTATGTTACTGGCACAAAATCAGACACACAGATCAATAGAAAAGAGTTCAGAAACCAATGCAAGCCTAAATGGTCAATTAATCTACAACAAAGAAGGCAAAAAATACACAATGGAAAAAAGACCATCTCTTCAATAAATGGCAAAACTAGAAGCTACATGCAAAAGAATAGAACTGGACAACTTTCTTACACCATACACACAAAAAAACTCAAAACTGATTAAAGACCTAAATGTGAGACATGAAACCATAAAATTTCTAAAAGAAAACATGGGCAGTAATCTCTTTGACATGGGTCCTAGCAACATTTTTGTATATCTGTCTCCTCAGGCATACATCTTAACACCAAAAAACCAAACAATACAATTAAAAAATGGTCAGAGGACCAGAGTAGACATTTTTCCAAAGATGACATACAGGTGACCATACAGATACATAAAACATGTTTAATATCACTAATTCAGGACATGCAAATCAAAACCACAGTGAGCTATTAACTTACATTTGCCAAAATGGCTAGAATCAAAAAGACAAGAATGGTGTTGGCAAAGACGTGGAGAAAAAGGAACCCTTGTACACTGCTGATGGGAATGCAAACTGGGTCAGCCACTGTGGGAAAACAGTATGGAAATTCCTCAAAAATTTAAAAATAGAAATACCACATGACCCAGTAATTCCACTGCTGGGCATTTACTCAAAGAAAATGAAAACATTTGAAGAAATATATGCACCCCTATGTTTACTGCAGCATTATTTACAATAGCCATGATATGGAAGCAACCCAGTGTCCGTTGGCAGATGAATGGATAAAGATGTGGTGTGTGCATGTGTCTATATATATGTATATACAGACACACAATCACAATGGAATACATATAGTATATATATTTTATATACATACAATGATATGTATGCGCACGCACACACACACAATGGAGCATTGTTCAACCATAAAAAAGATTGAAATCTTGCCAACTGCAACAACATGGATAGACCTAGAGGATATTATGCCAAGTGAAGTAAGTCAGAAAGAGAAGGAAAAATTTCACAATTTCATTTACATGTGGAATCTAAAGAGCAAATGAATCAACAAACAAAAACCAGAAACAGACCCATAAACACAGAAAACAAACTGGTGGTTGCCAGAGAAGGGGGGGCAGCGTGCATAAAATGGGTGAAGTGGCAGTGGGAGATACAGGCTTCCAGTTATAGAATCAGTAAGTCACAGGGATAAAAGGTATAGCATAGGGAATATATAGTCAACGGTATTGTGCTAGCATTGTATGGTGACAGATGGTAGGCATACTTGTGGTGAGCACAGCCTAAGGTATGGAGTTGTCAAATCACTATGTTGTCCACCTGAAACTAATGTAACATTGTGTGTCAACTATATTTCTTTTTTTTTTTTTTTAAAGATTTTATTTATTTATTTGAGAGAGAGAGAATGAGAGAGAGCACATGAGAGGGGGGAGGGTCAGAGGGAGAAGCAGACTCCCTGCCGAGCAGGGAGCCCGACACGGGACTCGATCCAGGGACTCTGGGATCATGACCTGAGCCGAAGGCAGTCGCTTAACCAACTGAGCCACCCAGGCGCCCTCAACTATATTTCAATAAAAAAAATAGTGAATATACTCATGTGACTCTTACATTTGTTTTATACATTTTTTCTAAAGATTTTATTTATTTATTTGACAGAATGAGAGAGCACAAGCAGGGGGAACAGTACAGGTAGAGGGAGCAGGCTCCCTGCTGAGAAGGGAGCCCAATGAGGGGCTTGATCCCAGGACCTTGGGATCATGACCTGAGCCAAAGGCAGATGCCCAACCATCTGAGCCACTCAGGCACCCGTTTTATACATTTTTATAAAACATTTTTATAAAAGTTACATGTATGGTTGAAATGAATATCACTTTGCAGTTTTGGGGTACCCTTTCTAGTTTTAGCCATTAGCGCAGTTTGTTAATCATGTTGTTATAATGCTCTATAGTCTTACTGCTTTTTAATGCTTGCTCTCTCAGTTCTTGAGAAGGTGTTAAAAGTAATCCATTTGTTTTTGAGGAAGCAGAAAAGAAAGATCTCTGTAAATTGTTTGAAAGGATATTATTTTTTTTCATTTTTGGGAAAAAAAAAAAGCCCTCAAGATGGAAAACCAGAATTAGTAAAACCTCAGAGGTTTTGGAAATGAGGTGGATGTTTTAAGGAAGGGACGGGACATCTAAGTACACCTTCCTTTGTATCCCTACTTTGTAGTTCAGACCTTTTAAAATCAGTAATGTTTTACATATTAAAAAAATAAAATTAAATCACAGGGATAATTAAAAACACAAAATGAAAAGACGAGAAAGTAAGGAACCTAGAATGTATCAAGTAACAGGGAGGAAAAAAAAATTCAGTAACTTCTGAACGTAGCATTCGGACTATAATAATCTTAATAGGTAATATTTTAAGGACAAAAGAAATGCAAAGAAATCCTGAATTTTACTTAGTATGTTGCTGTAGTACTGACTGGTAGAGTCAAAAAGAAAGTTGTTCTTTACAGAAGAGTAAAAATCAATAAATGTTTAAGCTAGTAAGATACTGAAAAATTACCATACCATTTTCTAACAACTACAATAAAACAAACTTGATATAAGCAAAATCATTAATGGATACTAAAGCCACTAGTGAAAATTATCAAGGAACAGGAAATACACTCAGTCTTCATGTATAACCCCACAGAATACAAAAACCTTTATAGTGAAGCAATCTGGTGGACACCACTTTAGTCAAATGACTGAACTTAACATCACTGAGAATGAGACAAAATGACATGTGCCCTCTTACAATGAGAACACAGTATAATCTGTGTAGTATGCCTATCAAATATGTTTTACACGAATCTATACCACACAGAATGTTCTAGATTAATGGAGCCTAAGTGATAATTCAACTAAATATGTAATCTTTGGTTCTCGTATCAAACAATCAATTACCAATGTTACAGCTGTAACAAACTGTAACTACAGTTACAAACATTATTGCAACAATCTGGAAAATTTGGATATGAACTCTTTTATATAACTATACTAATGTTAACTCCTGAGTGATGATAATTGTATTGTGGCTATGTAGGCAAATCTCCTTGATCTCTGGTGATACTTCAACCCTAAAAACTTGAGCATGTAACTCAAATGAGCTCAGAAAAAAACAAAAGGAAAAATGTATCTACATACAGAGATATGAAACAAATGTAGCAAAATATTAATTATTAATGAAGCTTAATATAAAGGTATTATTTATAGTACTCATAATTTTCCTAAGAAGTTTGAAATTTATCAAACTATAATGGAAAAATGACTAGATGTATCTGTCAATTTTTGCTTTATATTTATTAAAGCTACACTACTAGACATATACGAATTAAACATTGTTATATTTTCCTGTAAAATCACATCTATCATTTTGAAAAAATCTTTATCTATAGAAATAATGTTTACTCTAAAATCTTATGCTTTGGATAGGTCTCTCAAAAGCAGCATAATCTGGATTTTTAAATCCAGTCTGACAATCTGTCTTTTAACCAGAGTATTTAGATCATTTACATTTTGTTTAAAAAAAATTTGAGAGAGAGAGAGAGAGAGAGAATGCACACATGGGGGGAGGGACAGAGGGAGAGAGAAACTCAAACAGACTCTGCATTGAGCGTGGAGCCTGATGTACACTCTCTAATGAATAAATACATACATAAATAAATTTATGTGCATGTATCCTCTCTCTCAAATAAATGAATTCAGTGGGAGGGGCAGACTCCAAGCAAAGCGCAGAGCACAACTAGAGGCTTGATCTCAGAATCCTGAGATCACGACCTGAGGCTAAACCAAGAGTCGGATGCTTAACAGACTGTGCCACCCAGTCACCCCTAGATTTTGATGTGATTTACCGAAATATATTGATTTATATATCTATTATCTTACTTTATACTTTTCCATCTGTTCTACCTGTTCTGTTTCTTTTCACCCTGGGAACTTTAAAATCTCAGACATCCTGATTTAATTGGTGTAGGATGAAGTCTGGGCATTGGGATTTTTAACGGTTCCCCAAGTACATGCATTGTATAGCCAAGGTTAAGAATTGGTTTTAGATTTTTCCTTCAAAATTTTAACAATTATATAGATATATTTTCATTTTGCTGATTTGAAAATTTTACAGTTTCTATTCTGTTAGGAAAATGTATATTTAACTACTGGATAACCTTAACCTTCTCCTAGACCACACAAAGGCTTCAGGATACTTAAATCTGTTAAACACAACTGATGTTAGTCTTTCGGTGTATTCTGTTTGATAAATGCCTATATTTACCAATATATTTACCAGTTTTTTGGTTCTTCATTCCTTCTTTCACCTCAGGCTTTCCATCTCGGTTCATTTTCCTTCTGCCTGAAATACATCTTTAGATTTCTTTTAGTAAGTGTTTGTATTCCCATTCTTTCCTCTCCTTCTGCAACTCTAATAAGAGGTTAGACTTTCTCATCATTTTATCTTGTGTCTTTAAGCATTTTAATTCTATTTTTTGAATACTGTCTGTACATGGCATTATGGATAATTTCACTTACTCTGTCTCACCCAAGTGAATAATTTCCTCTTCAATTCATGCTCTATACTGAGTTATTTTAATTATTTTATTTCTACAAGGTCTATTTAATTTTAGCTTTGCAAAAGGCTAACAAGTCCTTAACATTTCTAATCCCTGTAGAAATTTTCAAGCAATTTTTTTTTTTTTTTTAAGAGAGGGAGGGAAGAAGGGGAGAGGGATAGAGAGAATTCTAAGCAGGCTCCATGCCCAGTGAAGAGCCCAACTTGGGGCTCCATCTCACAACCCTGAGACAATGACCTGAGCAGAGATCAAGAGTCAGATGCTTAACCAACTAAGTCACCCAGGTGCCCCTCTTTTCTTTTTTAAATATAGTTTATTTTATAAAAAACGTTATAAATTCTAGTATCTGAGGCTTTTCTAGATCTGTTCTTGCTATCTGCTGGCTTTAGATCACAGCACTTTGTTCCCATATATACTTATTTACTCTGAGTGGTTTACTTTTCTTATATATGAAGATTTTTGAGCAGAAGTATTTATTTTTGCTTCTGTCAGGTAACCAGGATACCAACAGTGTAGGACCACTTTATCTAAATAAATTCAGGGTCTGAATCTTTTTGAACAAGGCTGGTGATGTAAATTTGGACTATGAGTGTGCTTGGGATGTCCTGTAGTTTCAACTTGTCAGGGTCTGTCATGCTCTGGGTGAATGAGGTAAATTTACTCTGGTTCATTCTTAAACTGAGAAAGCAGTTCTTTGGAACTTCAACTCTGTAACAGTGGAATATGAAAACCAGAGTTCAAGTTTGCCACTTTGGATTCTGCTTTCTGTTGTGGGTTCCTGCCAGAATTTGCATTATGGCCTTATCAGTTCTTTGATTTTTTTAATACTTTTAAAAAAATTAACATATAATGTATTATTTGTGTCAGGGGTACAGGTCTGTGATTTATCAGACTTATCTAATACCCAGCGCTCACCACAACACATACCCTCCCCAGTGTCCATCACCGAGCCACCCCATCCCCCCTACCCCCTCCCCTCCAGCGACCCTCAGTTTGTTTCCTAAAAGTAAGAGTCTCTTATGGTTTGTCTCCCTCTCTGATTTCATCGTTTCATTTTTCCTCTCTTCCCCTATGATCCTCTGCCTTGTTTCTTAAATCCCACGTATCATGAGATTATAAGATAATTGCCTTTCTCTGACTGACTTACTTCGCTTAGTATACCTTCTAGTTCCATCCATGTTGTTGCAAATGACAAGATTTCATTTTTGATGGCTGTGTAACATTCCACTGTATATATCTATAACACAACTTCTCTATCCATTCATTTGTCAATGGACATCTGGCTCTTTCCATAGTTTGGTGATTATGGACATTGCTGCTATAAACATAGGGGTGCAGGTGCCCCTTTGGATCACATTTGTATCTTTGGGGTAAATACCCAGTATGCAATTGCTGGGTAGGGTATCTCTATTTTCCACTTTTTGAGGAACCTCCATACTGTTTTCCAGAGTGGCTGCACCAGCTTGCTTCCCATGAACAGTGTAGGAGGGTTCCCCCTTTCTCCCCATCCTTGCCAACATCTTTCGTTGCCTGCCTGGTTAATTTTAGCCATTCTGACTGGTGTGAGGTGGTATCTCATTGAGGTTTTGATTTGGATTTCCCTGATGCCGAGTGATGCTGAGAACTTTTTCATATATCTGTTGGCCATTTGGATGTCTTCTTTGTAGAAGTGTCTGTTCATGTCTTCTGTCCATTTCTTGATTGGGTTATCTGTTCTTTGGGTGCTGAGTTTGGTAAGTTTTTTATACATTTTGGATACTAGCCCTTTATGTGATATGCCATTTGCAAATATCTTCTCCCATTCTGTAGGTTGTCTTTTGGTTTTGTTGACTGTTTCCTTTGCTGTGCAAAAGCTTTTGATCGTGATGAAGTCCCAATAGTTCATTTTTGCCCTTGCTTCCCTTGCCTTTGGCGATGTTTCTAGGAAGCAGTGCTGCGGCTGAGGTCGAAGAGATTGCTGCCTGTGTTCTCCTCAAGGATTTTGATGGATTCCTGTCTCACACTGAGGTCTTTCAACCATTTGGAGTCTATTTTTGTGTGTGGTGTAAGGAAATGGTCCAGTTTCATTCTTCTGCATGTGGCTGTCCAATTTTCCCAAAACCATTTGTTGAAGAGACTGTCTTTTTTCCATTGGACATTCTTTCCTGCTTTGTCGAAGATTAGTTGACCATAGAGTTGAAGGTCTGTTTCTGGGTTCTCTATTCTGTTCCATTAATCTAGATGTCTTTTTTTGTGCTAGTACCATACTGTCTTGATTATTATAGCTTTGTAATAGAGCTTACAGTCCAGAATTGTGATGCCACCAGCTTTGCTTTTCTTCTTCAACCTTCCTCTGGCTATTCGGGGTCTTTTCTGGTTCCATACAAATTTTAGGATTATTTGTTCCAGTTCTGTGAAAAAAACTGATGGTATTTTAATAGGGATTGCACTGAATGTGTAGATTGCTCTAGGGAGCATAGATATTTTCACAATATTTGTTCTTCCAATCCACGAGCATGGAACATTTTTTTCCATTTCTTTGTGTCTTCCTCAATTTCTTTCATGAGTGTTCCATAGTTTTCTGATTACACATCCTTTGCCTCACTGGTTAGATTTATTCCTAGGTATCTTATGGTTTTGGGTGCAATTGTAAATGGGATTGACTCCTTAATTTCTCTTTCTTCTGTCTCATTGTTAGTGTATAGAAATGCAACTGATTTCTGTGCATTGATTTTATATCCTGCCACTTTACTGAATTCCTGTATGAGTTCTAGCAATTTTGGGGGGGAGCCTTTTGGGTTAACCACATAAAGTATCATGTCATCTGCAAAGAGTGAGAACTTGACTTCTTTGCCGATTTGGATGCCTTTTATTTCTTTTTGTTGTCTGACTGCTGTGGCTAAGACTTCTAATACTATGTTGAATAGCAGTGGTGATAGTGGACATCCCTGCAGTGTTCCTGACCTTAGGGGAGAAGTTCTCAGTTTTTCCCCACTGAGAATGATATTTGCTGTGGGTTTTTCATAGATGGCTTTTATGGTATTAAGGTATGTGCCCTCTATCCCTACACTGTGGAGAGTTTTAATCAAGAAAGGATGCTGTACTTTGTCAAATGCTTTTTCTGCATCTATTGAGAGGATCATATGGTTCTTGTCCTTTCTTTTATTTATGTAGTGATTTGCGGATTGATTGATTTGCGGATGTTGAACCAACCCTGCAGCCCAGGAATAAATCCCACTTGGTGGTGAATAATCCTTTAAATGTACTGTTGGATTCCACTGGCTAGTATTTTGGTGAGAATTTCTGCATCCATGTTCATCAGGGATATTGTTCTGTAATTCTTTTTGGTGGGGTGTTTGGTTTTGGGATCAAGGTAATGGTGGCCTCATAAAATGAGTTTGGAAGTTTTCCTTCCATTTCTATTTTTTGAAACAGCTTCAGAAGAATAGGTATTAATTCTTCTTTAAATGGTTGGTAGAATTCCCCTGGGAAGCCATCTGGCCCTGGGCTCTCGCTTGTTGGGGGATATTTGATTACTGCTTCAATTTCCTTGCTGGTCATGGGTTTATTCACGTTTTCTATTTCTTCCCTGGTTCAGTTGTGGTAGTTCTTAAGTCTCTAGGAATGCATCCATTTCTTCCAGATTGTCTACTTTGTTGGCATATAGTTGCTCATAAAATGTTCTTATAATTGTTTGTATTTCTTCACTGTTGGTTGTGATCTCTCCTCTTTCATTCATGATTTTATTTATTTGGGTCATTTCTCTTTTCTTTTTGATAAGTCTGGCCAGGGGTTTATCAGTCTTACTAATTCTTTCAAAGAACCAGCTCCTAGTTTCGTTGATCTGTTCTACTGTTCTTTTGGTTTCTATTTCATTAATTTCTGCTCTGATCATTATTATTTCTCTTCTCCTGCTGGGTTTAGGCTTGATTTGCTGTTCTTTCTCCAGCTCCTTTAGGTGTAGGGTTAAGTTGTGTATTTGAGACCTTTCTTGTTTCTTGAGAAAGGCTTGTATTGCTATATACTTTCCTCTTAGTACTGCCTTTGCTGCATCCCAAAGGTTTTGAACAGCAGTGTTTTCATTTTACTTTGTTTCCATGACAATTTTTTAAATTCTTCTTTAATTTCCTGATTGACCCATTCATTCTTTAGTAGGATGCTCTTTAGCCTCCATGTATTGAGTTCTTTCTGACTTTCCTCTTGTGACTGAGTTCCAGTTTCAAAGCACTGTGGTCCGAAACTATGCAAGGAATGATCCCAATCTTTTGGTACTGCTTGAGACCTGATTTGTGACCCAGTATGTGATCTATTCTGGAGAATGTTTCATGGGCACTTGAGAAGAATGTGTATTCTGTTGCTTTGGGATAGAATGTTCTGAATACATCTGTGAAGTCCATCTGGTGAAGTGTGTCATTCAAAGCCCTTATTTCCTTGTTGATATTCTGCTTAGATGATCTGTCCATTGCAGTGAGTGGGGTGTTAAAGTTCCCTACTATTATTGTATTATTGTCGGTGTGTTTCTTTGATTTTGTTATTAATTGGCTTATATAATTGGCTGCTCCCATTTTAGGGGCATAAATACTTACAACTGTTAGATCTTCTTGTTGGATAGACCCTTTAATTATGATATAGTGTCCTCCCTCATCTCTTATTACAGTCTTTGGTTTAAAATCTAATATAAGGATTGCCACTCCAGCTTTCTTTTGATGTCCACTGACGTGATAAATGGTTTTCCACCCTCTCACTTTCAATCTGGAGGTGTCTTTGGGTCTAAAATGAGTCTCTTGCAGACAGCATATTGAT
Organism: Neomonachus schauinslandi; assembly: GCF_002201575.2. Taxonomy (NCBI): domain Eukaryota; kingdom Metazoa; phylum Chordata; class Mammalia; order Carnivora; family Phocidae; genus Neomonachus; species Neomonachus schauinslandi. The sequence goes on from NC_058414.1 coordinate 69,700,961, forward strand.
GGATCTTGCTTTTTTATCCAATCTGATACCCTGTGTCTTTTGATTGGGGCATTTAGTCCATTTACATTCAGGGTAACTACTGAAAGATATGAATTTAGTGCCACTGTATTGCTAATGGTGACAGTTACTGTATATTGTCTGTGTTCCTTTCTGGTCTATGTTACTTTTGGACTCTCTCTTTGCTTAGAGGACCTCTTTCAATATTTCTTGTAGGGCTGGTCTGGTGATCACAAATTCTTTTAGTTTCTGTGTGTCCTGGAAGCTTTTTATCACTCCTCCTATTTTGAATGATATCCTAACGGGATAAAGTATTCTTGGCTGCATATTTTTCTCGTTTAGTGCTCTGAATACATCATGCCCAGTCCTCTCTGGCCTGCCAGGTCTCCGTGGATAGGTCTGCTGCCAATCTAATGTTTCTACCATTGTAGGTTACAGACCTCTTGTCCCGAGCTGCTTGCAGGATTTTCTCGTTGTCTCTGAGATTTGTAAGTTTTAGATGTCAGGGTGTTGACTTACTTTTATTGATTTTGAGGGGGGTTCTCTGTGCCTCCTGGATTTTGATGCCTGTTTCCTTCCCCAAATTAGGGAAGTTCTCTGCTGTAATTTGCTCCAATATACCTTCTGCCCCTCTCTCTCTTTCTTCTTCTTCTGGGATCCCAATTATTCTAATATTGTTTCGTCTTATGGTATCACTTATCTCTCGAATTCTGCCTTCATGATCCAGTAGTTGTTTATCTCTCTTTTTCTCAGCTTCTTTATTTCCCATCATTTGGTCTTCTATATCACTAATTCTCTCTTTTGCCTCATTTATCCTAGCAGTTAGAACCTCCATTTTTTATTGCATCTCATTAACAGCCTTTTTGATTTTGACTTGGTTAGATTTTAGTTCTTTCACTTCTCCAGAAAGGGATTCTCTTGTGTCTTCTATGCTTTTTTCAAGCCCAGCTAGTATCTTTATAATTGTTATTCTGAACTCTAGTTCTGATATCTTACTAATGTCCATATTGATTAGGTCCCTGGCATTCAGTAATGCCTTTTGTTCTCTTTTTTGAGCTAAGTTTTCCATCTTGTCATACTTGCAGAAAGTGGTCATTTTCTATTTGTAAAGTTGCAGCCATTCTTTTCTTCAGTCTCTGGTTGAGTTTGCAGGTGTTCAGAATGGTTTGATAGCTATCTAGCTGAATTCCTGGGACGAGAGGAAATTAAGGTCTCCTACTCCTCCACCATCTTGGACTCTAGTTCCCTGATGTTTTTAAGATTTACCCAACATATAAAAAAACTGTTTTCAGGTTTGAGAGATTAATTACAATATGCAGGTAGCCATACTCTAGATTTTTTTTTTAAAGATTTTATTTATTTATTTGACAGAGAGAGACACAGCTAGAGAGGGAACACAAGCAAGGGGAGTGGGAGAGGGAGAAGCAGGCTTCCCACTGAGCAGGAAGCCCAATGCGAGGCTCGATCCCAGGACCCTGGGACCATGACCTGAGCCGAAGGCAGACGCTTGACTACTGAGCCACCCAGGCGCCCCAGCCATACTCTAGTTTAACTTTTAAAGTAGAATATAAGAACTGAAAAAATTAACTTAGTATAAGTGGTTGGCATAAAATCAGTTTGTGAGAGCCAATGGTTATAAAAAGATATTTAAATGAACACAAGTAGTATTTTATTATTGTTAACGGCTATGAAAATACTATAGGGGCGCCTGGGTGGCTCAGTCGTTAAGCATCTCCCTTCGGCTTGGGTCATGATCCCAGGGTCCTGGAATCGAGTCCCGCATCGGGCTCCCTGCTCCACAGGAGGCCTGCTTCTCCCTCTCCCACTCCCCCTGCTTGTGTTCCCTCTCTCGCTGTGTCTCTCTCTGTCAAATAAATAAATAAAATCTTTAAAAAAAAAAAAAAGAAAATATATAAAACATGAAATCAGGTGTGCTAAATGCAAAAGCAGGCTCTGAATAATCTCTTAAATGACTAAAGTTTCTTCATCAAAAAAGTCTAGAGAGCCAACCTCAGTGATCTTAACTGACAGCCTTATATGTTACTATATACAATACATATAACATGGCAACTTTAGAGTCAACTGTTCATTAAGAAATTAAAAACTGGGGCGCCTGGGTGGCTCAGTCATTAAGCGTCTGCTATGGGATCACTAATGGTCTAAAATAAATCAATCTTATACCAAATGAACCACTCTCCCTCACTGCAGCTGAAGGATCTGGAAATTCCAGTATCTTGGCATTCAAACCATATTTTGGAGTACCTTTTACTCACAGAATATAAAAAACAAACAAAATTTTGCCAGATCATATGTTCTAGTTTTTGATGTGGAAATATGGGGGCTGTCAACCTAAAAGCTCAAGTTTTAAAGTCAGAAATAAGATTAAATTTTGGAAGGCAATTTTAAAAAGTTTGTATTAAAAAGCCATAATCATATATAGTGAAGACTATTTACTATTAGTTTAGAAGTCATTTGAAATTACTTATCTAAACAGATTTCAAATCTTTCACAAAAAAATCCAAGGACCTTTATAACATTTAAAAAATAGCTTTAAATGTGTACATATCTAAAATATGACAAACATTTAATGTATATCTATTGTACCTGTCTGTGTTCGGTTAGGAGCGTGCTACAACAAGTTGAGTAAGAGTCCTGACACCCAAGGAATTCAGTGCAATGGAGAAGATACACATGCAAATATGTGACATGAATAGAATGCAATAACTGCATTCTAGAGGAGTGTACAAAATGTTACAGGAGTAAAAGAACACTGGTGGAAGACATATAGATGACCAACAGATACATGCAAAGATGCTCAACATCACTTATCAGGAAAATGCATATCAAAAGTATAAGGAGGGGCACCTGGGTGGCTCAGTTGGTTAAACGACTGCCTTCAGCTCAGGTCATGATCCCAGGGTCCTGGAGTTGAGCCCCACATCGGGCTCCCTGCTCAGTGGGAAGCCTGCTTCTCCCTCTCCCACTCCCCCTCCTTGTGTTCCCTCTCTGTCTCTGTCAAATAAATAAATCTTAAAAAAAAAAAACAAACAAACCAAAAAACACTACCAGGAGGTGTCACCTCATACCTGTCAGAATGCCTAAAATAAACACAAAAAAACAAGTTTTGGAGAGGGTGTGGAGAAAAAGGAACTCCTGTCACTGTTGGTGGGAATGCAAACTGACATAACCACTGTGGAAAATAGTATGGAGGTTCCCAAAAGATTAAAAAGTAGAACTACCATATAATCCAATAATTCCACTACTAGGTATTTACCCAAAGAGTATGACAACCCAATTTAAAAAGACATATGCACCCCTATGTTTAACACAACATTATTTACAATAGCCAAGATATGAAAGCAACCCAAGTGCCCATAATAGAGGAATGCATAAAGAAGATGTGCTTTATAGAGAATGCAATATTACTCAGGTATAAAAAAAAAGAATGAAATATTGCCATTTATGACAATATGGATGAATCTAGAGAGTATAATGCTAAGCGAAATAAGTCAGGGAAAGTCAAATAACCATATGATTTCACTCATTTTAAGAAACAAAACAAATGAACAATGAAAAAAGAGAAACCTACAGATTCTTAACTATAAACAAGCTGATGGTTGCCAGAGGGGAGGTGGATGGGAAGATGGGTGAAACAGGTGAAGGAAACTAAGAGTACACATCATGATGAGCACTGAGTAATGTACAGAATTTGTTGAATCACTATATTATACACCTGAAACTAATATAATACTGTATGTTAACTATACCTGAATTAAAAGTAAACAAAACAAAACAAAACCGTATCAAAAGTCTGATACAATAAAAAAGGCTCTGCAGACAGATAATCAACAGAATTCCATTTTTACTCATACTTTACGAACAAGTGACCTTAAAAATTTTAGTTATTTTTTTTTGCATCTCAGGTCCCTCATCAATAAAACAAAAGGTTGGAGAAGATGACCTCCAAAGGCCATTCTGAATTTCAGATCAGTTTTTTTTTTTTTTAAAGATTTTATTTATTTATTTGAGAGAGAGAGAGCTCATGAGAGGGGGGAGGGTCAGAGGGAGAAGCAGACTCCCTGCTGAGCAGGGAGCCCGATGTGGGACTCGATCCTGGGACTCCAGGATCATGACCTGAGCCGAAGGCAGTCGCTTAACCAACTGAGCCACCCAGGCACCCTCAGATCAGTTCTTTAGAGAATAAAATAGCACTCCTTTGCCTGATTCAAATTTGTCCTTATCAATTTCCAGCTGGAAATACTTAAATTAACAAAAATTAAGACTTCTTAGGAAAAAAATTACAACCTACTGTATTTAAGGGACAAATTTTATAAACACCTATCAGATTATATATCTAATAGCAGCAGAGCTCTAACGGGCTCCCTTTTCAATATGCCATATATAGGATATAAAGTTGCATAACTATGGCACTGTGAGATCCAAATATAATAAACCAAAGGTTGCCTCTGCTTCAAGATGGAGACAGAATAGAAAGAGACTCTGTCACTGGGGAAGGAGGGGCCACGATGCTCTCCACCAATAGTTCTTTATCTTTTTGGGTTAGAGACTCCTCTGAGCATCTGAAGAAATCTATGGCTCTCTCCACCACTACAAACAATGCACATATGACACACAAATCACATTTTGATACAATTCAGAGTGGTTCACAGACTCCCACTTGCATCATCTGAATTTCCATGCATAGGCAGTGATGATGAAGACAAGGGTTTACAGAATCATTGTCTTGATCTGCTTTAGTTTAGCTGCAAGAACAGAAAACCAGTAAACTAGCTTAAGCAAAATGAGGATTTATTTTAAATATGTAAGAATTCAATTTTAAGAAGCACAGGTGGTCTTCATGAGAACGGAGCAGTTACTAGGCAGAAACTTTTCTGTCTCCCTCCCTTTCAGAAAGCTGCTTCAGTTGCCTACAAAAAAATTTCTGGACTCCAATGACTAAAGTAGACACAGCCCTGTATCCCTGGATATTATTAAAGTATAGTAAGTTACTACTTCAGTTTAGAGTACTTAGTATTTACATATAGCCAAAATACAAACTAGGAATATTAAGTGACCCCATCAAATTAATCACAAATATTAATATTTGTGATCCCATCTCTGAATTCATGTTTAGCATTGTTAGGATATGCTCCTTAAATTCCCTTCCAAGACACCTCTTACCCTCAGATGGCTCTTCTCAGGTTACACCTTCCATACTCTTCACATAGCAATCTATGACCCATCAGAGCCATGTAATTTTCTGAAACATCTCTACAAAATTAACACCAAATTCAACCACAACAGACAATTTACCAAAATTAAGAATGTTCAAAAGGAATGTGGTGTAGGTATGGTAACATTATTAAATAGTTTTAATAAATTTTGTGGTATATGACAGTACTGTAGAAATATGCTTATGTTCTCTGGATAGTACTCCGGGGGTATTTGGACACATTTTTCTAAATGTACTGTATATAAAGCTATTTTTTCCACATGCAAAATGTGATTGTGGATAGATTGAGCAATTAAAAAAATATCTATTATCATACCTTAAGAGAAACACAACAAAAAGGAATTGCTGCATTTATTAATGATGGTAAGGCAAATATGTGGAAAAATTACCTTGTTCTAGTAAGAAAAATCTATATAAACAGGTCAAGAGGTTATTAGGAAGCAAATGACTTACTGAAGGACAACTTTTTCAACAAGTGAAATACTGTTAGACTGGTTTCTATTTTCAGCATATCTAGATTACCTCTCCTCATTTACATTCTGTCAGGTGATAAAACACACTTAGAAAACAAAATTTGGTGGGGCGCCTGGGTGGCTCAGTTGGTTAAATATCTGACTCTTGGTTTCAGCTCAGGTCTTGATCTCATGGTTGTGGGATCGAGCCCTATCGGGCTCTATGCTGAGCGTGGAGTTGGCTTAAGATTCCTTCTCCCTTCCCCTCTGCTCCTCCCCCAACTCACTTAAACTCTCTCTCTCAAAAAAATTAAAAAATAAAATCTATTAAAAAAAACCACAAAAAAACAAAATTTGGCTAAAAAATTTATCCTTTATGCTTCCTTTACATCTAAATGCCTCTTTCAAATGTTCATTTACATTCCTCAGTAAATTTTCATTTTTTGGTTCTTTATAAAAATTCATACAGGGAATCTTAAAATTTCATTATTAGAAAACATTCTTAAAACTCAAGAATTCATCATAGTGTAATTTCATTTGATAGTTCTTCATTCTTTACACAATAGAAATGTTAAGAAAAACCCTTATTATATGCAGAAATGTATAGCTTGTTCAAATAACCTTCTATTTAAATTTCCTATATTGTTTTTTATTCAATCTGTCTTTGTTCTCTTTTCCAAAAGCAGTTATAGTATAAGATCATATTTCTCTACTCTCTACTTCTCTACTCTCTACTCTCAATTCCTCAATTCCCACCCTGCTTGGTTAAATAGTTTAATAAGGAAATACAGGATTTTATTTCCTACATAATTTTCTCTCTGGCATGCTGCCAGTGTCAACAACAGCATCTTAAATTTCTCAAGATATATTGAGAGGGAGATGTATACTCTATGCATAATTTTTTACTCATTACATAAGAGAAGCTGGTCAGATTTACCCAAGTGTATAGTTTACAAACAGTGGTTTTTTTCAAAGTGTTTTCTACAGAGCTGTAGGTATTTTCTAGAGTCCAATCAAAGGCCAACAAAGGCAGACATGGGATATACTGAGAGGCTACAACTTCTATACCCTTTGACCAGACCGTAATCTGTTTCTTCTAAAAAAAAAAAAGTTTCTATGGTTAAAATGGTCGAAATCAATGCTGTAGGCCTTATTTATTAACCCTGCTGGTTTGAAGTAGGGGAAAGGAAAAAATAGGTTTCTCTCTCATATCTTTTTGAGGGAAAAACACAAGATGAAAATACATTTTTAGAGTCAATGTATAAATAGCATTATCACTTCTTGAATCCATGAGTCAAATATACATGAGAGAATTTTCTAAAGCCAACTTTTAGAGCTTATAGATGACAAGTAGGTAAAAATTACTAGATACCGTGGATCACATAAGAACCATTAATTCCAACTGTCCTTTGTCTCAATCATTTCTTTAAGAAATAGCAGAAAAATAGGTAAAATAGACAGCTTCTAACTCTGATCAAGATTATCATTTATTTAGCAACACATTCTCATCACCACAAAGAATGTACAGGAGGGAGATTAGGTGTGGTGAGTAATGGTTATGATTATATATATATTATATATATTAATTGTATTATATACGTAATATATAATAATTATGATCTAAATAATCTGCACTAAGTAGATGAAGTCAAGTTTTAACAAGGGAAGAGAAGACAAGTGTTGTTGGCTACCCAAGTGGATTTCATGAAACAGTCTTATAACATGCACCTTTGTCAATATATTAGTGAGTGTAGGAAATATATTCTCTTTTTAAAGAACTATAGAAACTTAACTATATAATTAACTCTATAATAAAGAAACTCAATTTTTTTAGTTCAGTGTTTTCCCAAATTTATTCTGCTGACAAACTGCCTTTTCAATTATTACCTATTTTACAGAACTTCTCTGGGAAACTTTAGAGATTGGAGATAGGAAAACAGAATTTTCAAGAGAATGGCATGGAGATCTAGTTTCTAAGCAAAACATCTGAAAAAACTGAACAGATAATCCAGAAACTCCATATACAGAGGTCAGAGAGGGGTATAAAGAATTAAGTGAAAAGATCTCAGCCATGCTTTCACAGGAATACCAAGATTCTTGCTCTTACTGACAACTTTCTTTGTGTTGCCATCATGGTGATCATCGTAAGCATATAACAATGGCCACTACTCAACAGTGAAGTTCTTATGAGTAGGTATATTTAGATATAAATGGGAAAATGATGTAAAGGAATGAGGGAAATGCTAAAAGTAACTAAAACTAAATAATACTAATCCACACTAGCAATCAAAAAAACAAAAATATGCACCTAAAGTTGCAGACTGCAAAAATTATAAAAATATTTTTTTTTACTGAGGTCAAAGTGAAGTTTATATACATGACTGTCACACTAATGACAATGGAAAATGATAAAATTCCTGAGCTGTGCTGACCCATATGGTGTCTTTGTGATTTACAGAAAAGATAACCTTCCTTCAAATAAAAAAAATATTAAGACAGTATATTACTGCGCAAATTAATTGAATGTAGCTTGGCTCTGCCCAGAGAGGCTTTCCAGAGCCCAAGAGAAGCAACCAGGCTGTGCAGATATGTGCACACACACCCCACACCGTGAAGTGCACACACTTCTAGCGACCCATTATAACCTCTACGGCACCTTCAGTGAGATGAGCTTGTCAGTGTCAGAGTGGTAGGTGAGGAAACACTGGGCCTCCAGACAGCAAGCAGGAGAGAGCGGTAACCCCTGGGATGCCTGGTATGGGTGGGATAAAACAGGCAATGTTATGTGTGAGGGTATTATTTTATGAATAATAGTGTTCTCTTTTGCTGCTCCAAGCTAAGACAGGAGGTAACACCACCACCCACTCTCACGTAATTTAGTGTATATGCAAACCATGTGAATGACTCCCTCCTGAGATGTGATGCGTTTTTATAGTGCACAACCTGAATATTACTTGTAGCAACCTTTTATAACTTTTTGTAAAACAAAACAGAAATATTTAGCAAGAACACTGAAATATTCATCTTTTAACTTGTACTATTATCACTATAAATTTTATGGACAACATGACAGAAGATATCAAACATGAATGTGATGAATTAAAATACAACTATTAAATACAAACACCATAGCAGACACCTATGTTTACCCAGCCAGTGAAAATAGAATAGACATACATATATACTTTGAGAGCACCAATATAAAAACATACATGCAAATGAAAGGTACAGTAATTTTGAGATGGTGCTATCATTAAAGAATGTTTTTTAAATGTCTATAATGACTTTTTTGAAGTCTGAAGTTCCCATTCTTAAATGTTTAAATATCCCAACTGTAATACTTAATTTGTTTAAAAATCCCAGTTACAGCAAAGATAAATTTTTCATGAGATATTAATAATCATGAATTTAAAATTAATGAGGCTTTATTATATGTCAGAGATTTACTTCTGAAAGCCCATATACTTAATGAAACATTCATAAGTATTTTCTTTGAGGGTTAACAATTAAGGCTATTTGTAAAGGACACCCACTACAGTGTTCCTAAAAGTAGAGAAAATATAAAAATCATCTGTCAGTATAGGAAGCCAATAACAGAACTTCTATTTATCTGTGATTTTTATTTCTATATTAAGAAATTAAGCTTTACTGGTACATGAATTGACACTGACATTCTGTGATGGTTATTTTTATGTGTTATATTGACTAGGCGACAGTAACCACCAGGTATTTGGTCAAACACCAGTCTAGATGTCATTGTGAAGGTATTTTTAAAGATGAGATTAACATTTAAATTGGCAGACTGAGTAAAGCAAATTACCCTCTATCATGTAAATTGCAGGCCTTAATAGAAAAAGACGGAGGTTATCTGAGGAAGAGGAAATTCTGCCTCCAGACTGCCTGTAGACGCAAGATGCAACATCACCTCTTGCCTGGGTCTCCAGCTTCCCAGCCTACCCTGTAGATTCTGGACTTGCCAGCCGCCACAATAATGGGAGCCATTTCCTTAAAATAAATTCTGTCTCTGTCTATATACATACTCACACAGGCTGTTCCTTTGGAGAACTCTAATACACAGCCCACAGAGTCTCTGTGTTTAGTGATCAAGCTTCCTATTGTTGTGTAGGGTTACTTGAGGGATGAGGAGGAGTTCCAAAACATGGAGGAATAACATTGGTATATCACTACTATTTGTTCACTAGCAGCAAAGCATACATCCTGAGTTTCCTTGCTCCCAGGTGAGTGAATAGATAGACTGAATTACTAGTTTTAAACTAAGCCTCATGAAAGAGTAGCTTATTAAGATTCCTGGCAAAGAAACTCAAGATTGAAGATAATGGAAAAATGCAAATACAATGGAATTACAAAAAAAAAATCCCAAAAGATCTGACATTTCTATTCCTAGTAAAAACATCTTTTAGCTATACGAAAGCAAAAAATGACTATATCAGATCTGGCAAAAGTTGGAAAAATTCAGGATTATAACGTTAACTGACATGCAGATTTATACTCAATAATGACCTTGTCCTAAGTGACTGTGTCTTAAGATACCACTTAACATGACAGGGAAGCTATTAATAAGGTATTTCTAAATACTGTTTATTTCAACTATTTCATATTATTTATGACAAACAACTTACTGACAACCTACACTTCAGTACTTTTTAAAAAAATTTTTCATTTAAATTCAATTAATTAACATATAATGTATTATTTGTTTCAGGGGTACAGGTCTGTGACTCCTCAGTCTTATCTAATACCCAGTGCTCATTACAACACATACCCTCCCCAATGTCCATCACCCAGTTACCCCATCCCTCCACTCCTCTCCCCTCCAGCAACCCTCAGTTTGTTTCCTATGATTAAGAGCCTCTTATGATTTGTCTCCCCCTCTGATTTCGTTGTTTCATTTTTTCCTCTCTTCCGCTATGATCCTCTGCCTTGTTTCTTAAATTCCACATATCAGTGAGATCATATAATTGTCTTTTTTTTTTTTAAAGATTTTATTTATTTATTTGAGAGAGAGAATGAGAGAGAGAGAGAGCACACGAGAGGGGGGAGGGTCAGAGGGAGAAGCAGACTCCCTGTTGAGCAGGGAGCCCGATGTGGGACTCGATCCCGGGACTCCAGGATCATGACCTGAGCCGAAGGCAGTCGCTCAACCAACTGAGCCACCCACGCGCCCGTATAATTGTCTTTCTCTGATTGACATATTTTGCTTGGCATAATACCCTCTAGTTACATTCATGTTGTTGCAAATGGCAAGGTTTCATTTTTTGATGGCTGCAATAATATTCCATTGTGTATATATGCACCACATCTTCTTTATCACTTCAGTACTTTTTAACAACTCACAATTTTGTGATTCTTTAAGGGCAAAGATCTAGTGCTTGAGTGAGAATGTATTTTTTATGTAATGGAAATCTTTTTTTTTTTTTAAGATTTATTGATTTAATTTTAGAAAGAGAGCATGCACATGTGAGCACGTGGAACAGGGAGAGGGGCAGAAGGAGAAGGAGAGGGAGAGAATCTCAAGCAGACTCCCTGCTGAGCATGGAGCCCAACTCAGAGCTTGATCTCACAACCCTGAGATCATGACCTGAGCCGAAATTAAGAGTCGCATGCTTAACCTGCTGAGTTACCCAGGTGCCCCTGTAATGGAAATCTTAAATTTTAAGAGTTGTTACAGACTACCTGTCTTCTTAAAAAATGACTTAGTGAACACTATCTTTTCTTGACAATAGGGTCATTCATCATAATCAGTAATAATTTCTATAGATGTATAAGACTGTCCCTACAATAAATATGCCTACGTTTCTGGAGTCATTTGTCACTTTTTACTTGGTCTTTTCTCTTTCACACTGTGTTGTTATACATTTGACCCTTCTGTCTTCTTATTTAAAGTCTCTAATCTGTTATGCTTTGAAAAATTCTCCCCTTCCCTTTTTGTTTCTTCCTCTTCACTGTTGTGTATGAGGCCCTAGTTCCCTAGCAATTACTTGAACTGATCTCATCTTTATTCAAGATGTTTAAATACAAGTTGGCTGAAACTGGATATACTGTCTTATGTTAACAAGGGTAAGAAGTCAAGTGGTACAGAGGTATTAGATCACCAGTGTATTCTGAAGACAGAAAGCAGCCCCCCAATCCCCTTTTTAAAACCTCAGTCTACTTCTAACATTTTAATTCTTTGTTTTTCTTCTTGGGATCACCTATAATCTGATGCATTTATGGATCCATACTACTCTAAAATACTTTGGGCCAACATTATCTTATGCAATATTCAGAACTGAAAAAATATTCTAGGGATGAAAACAAAGGAAATGAAACACAGTACTGTTGAGCCCAGAGTAACATGGGGGTTAAAGTTGCCAACCCCCCTGCAAATTGAAAATCCACATACAACTTTGGATTCCCCCAAAACTTAATTACTAATAGCCTACTCTTGACCAGAAGCCTTACTGATAACATAGTTAACATGTATTTTGTATATGTATTATATACTGTATTCTTACAATAAAGTAAGCTAAAGAAAAGAAAATGTAATTAAGAAATTCATAAGAAAGAGCACATACATTTATAGTACTGTATTTATTAAAAAAAATCTGCATGTAAGTGGACCAATGCAGTTCAAACTCATGTTGTTTAAGGGTCAACTGCATTATTAATTCTCCATTTCTAACCTTCATTATCTATTTCAATTAAGTCATCTCTATGTTCTAAAGTCAGAGTTCTGTTAATCATGAGATTGGTACTATTGGAGAATTTTGCTTAAAATTAATTCCGCAGTCCCTTCTAACAGAGAATTCATTCATTCACTCCTTTACTAGGTTCCTTTATATGTAAGGCTACTGTGCTAGGCCCCAAAATTATAGCAGAGAATAAAACAGGTGCAGTATTTGTGCTCATGGAGTTTTATACACTAGGATAATGGTTTGTAAAATTACAGTGGTGAGGAAGATTATGATGCCCCTTGGGCCAGTAACGAAGTAAACAACTTAATGCTTTTAGAATTTTTCAATACTTTAAGTTCTCAACTACTATTCGGGCCTTAAGAAAACCTGACACAGATTGTGTCTCCAGATACAGGTTCTCTTGTGACTTTATGATAGAGTGGATTAATTTACTTGAATACTGTGAATTCTGTCAAACCACAGACTTTTTTCCACGTTTTGAAAATTGTTTCTACCTCTGAGAATACGTATTCAACCTAGAGTTAATCCAATCTTGGGAGAAACAGGCTTTTCCTCTTAAATGGTTCTTAAAGCAAATAAACATTGCCTAAAGGCTTAGAGATTGAATTAGGTAGACAATGTCATTCTGAAATACTTGACTACTCTATGCTTACATTTATAGCTTAAAAGTTTTGTGCTATGACCTCAATCACTGCTGCTTTAGATAAAAACGCATGTAACAATATTTCTTTTAAGTCTAAAAACTACTTCTTTGGAAATCTGAGGTGGGAAAGAATCCAAGGTTTTTTGACAACTTACATATTTCAAAGAAGGCTTCTACTTGAAGTTATATTTTATCTGTTAAGTTCTTAAGGCCATGTTCTTAATTTTAAAACATTCTCTAGAAGTAAAGCAATTATCCCCCAACATTCTATATTAGATTATTCAACAGTTTTCATATTTTTTCTTTTATTTATTCAAATATATACTGTGTATTTATGTGCCAAGTATTCCATGGGTGTCAGTGATAAACAAGCCAAAGTTATTATCCTTAAATTTACACAGCCAGAATATAATTTAGTAATTGCTATATAATTAAAATGTATTATGAATTATTTTCACATGTCTTTCTATAACTGACAACTGAAGAATGGGAAATATACCCAATAAAATAAAAATATATAGTACTACATGAAGAATACTACTTTAAAAAAAATCAGAAATAATATGATTTGAGGAATGAAGTATTCATTTTGGCCTCCATGCACAGTTACCTAATATGATGAATTTGGCTACTGTCAGTATAATAAGAATAAACTTAGTACATAATGTGTTATTAAATTTGGTGCAGGGAAACCATTTCAGAATTCTGTGCAACACTGTGGCTAATCTAAAGAAGCCAGCTCTGACTTTGGCAGATCCAAAGGTAAATTAGTCTCCTAGGGCCAACTGAAGCACGGAGAATGGAGAGAGCCAGAGAAGGAAGGGAATGAGATCCAGTGGTCGACCACCTGTGGCTACAACAGCTGCTGCCTGGTGAAACAGAAGAGGTCAGGTAAGGAGTAGGCTGAAACTCAAGAATGTGGCTCTTATGCTGATTACAGAGTTTCAGCTCCAATTGTATCTCTTTAATAGCAGCTTCCTCATAAACTTCAAGGTAGAAAGTTCAGAAAGCCAAAAACACTAACCTTATTCTTTCCTCTAGATCTCAAATAATAGATCCTGTCCAGGCCCGAGTACTAGATCTCAAAAGAGTTTTAAAATTCCCTTCTTTGTTTTACAATTAACAGCAATCTTCAAATTTATCCATACTTTCCCTCCACCTCCAAACCACGGCTTTCAAACGTTACAATTATACTTTCTCAAAAGAATGAGATTGTAAGCAAAGTAAGGAGACTGTTAAATAACACCAGGTGAAGGTATTTAAAAATGGGCTCATGTTTTCCCCTAAATATGCCATGGTCAATTAAACATAATTTATTGCACTGTCCAGTATTTCACGCAAATGACAGAAGAATTAAAATGCCAGTGACATGACAAGAAACTAAGTTATCAGTCTTAGCGAATTTTTAACTTCTAATTTTATACCCACTGGATATATAATTGAAAAGTTTAAACTGTTTGATTTTATAATTATTAAAGAACAGGTATACTGGAAATATATTGTCACTAATTCTGTTAAAGCATGAGGTATAATTTAGAATTTTATTTTATTTTTTAAGGGAATGGGAATAAAAGACCTTTTATAGCTATCCCCCTTTTATATGAATTCACTGGACTCATTTAAATATTTTTCAGGAATTCTTCATGTATGAAAAAGAATTACATGTACACAGAGAGGTTATAGGTCTACAGGCATAATGCCACTTAGTACACTAGAGTCTAAGTAAAATTAACTTGTTCCACATCTTTTTCTTTGCTACTGTAATATGATTTGCATGTATCAACACTTTTTTTGAGTAATACTCCTGGATGGATAAATTATAAAACAAGACATAATGATTCCCAAAAGCACAAGATCTTTTTTCCTATACTCAGAACTTTGTTTAAATTAAAATGCAAACAAGTCCATTAGTTTGACTACTCAGTATTATTAATATTTAAAAGGAAAACATGGAAAATAATGGCTTTGCTCTAGGAACACCTTACACTTGCAAACTACTGCATTTGCTATTAAGCAACCAAGAGTAACAAATACAGAAATATATAATTGAATAACTAAATGTAAACTAAGCCACCTAGTACTTTTACATATTTATCTTAGTATTATGCTATGTTTTTAAAAAAATCTTACATTTCTTTTTCTATTTTCCATGTTACCTAGCACAGAGAGCTAGAAATAAATAGCATTCAGCAAATACTTTCTTGAATGACTGAAAATATACCTGCCCAGGTATTCTGATTGCTGAGGCCACATGATGCCTCACTCTACTGGTCACCAGTATTTCTGCCTTTTAATTATAGATTTTCAGACTGAATGTCTGTTTTCAATTCCATTAGTCTTCACCTTTTCTGTTCGCTTGCTCTTCTAAGCCATGAAAGAAATTACCCAGTTCTTACTGCTTGGGAGAAGTGAAGTCATCAGCTAAGTCATGATGTCTGTTTACTTATCTCTTTTGTCTGCTCTCTAAATCTATTCCTTCTTACTGTATATTTCTTTCTTTTATTTAAATTCAATTAGCCAATTTATAGTACATCATTATTTTCAATACTTTAGTGTTCAATGTAGTGTTCAAGACTTTATCAGTTTCATGTAACACCCAGTGTTCATCACATCACATGCCCTCCTTATTGTATATTTCTATATAAGCTATGGTTATATTATCAGTTCCTTGTTTTATAGGTAGGATCACCATATAGTTTATAGTCCAAACTTGGACACTTCTGAAAATAAAAGGAAACACTATTAACAAGCATAAAGCAGCACTGTACAAGACAAACCAGGGCATATGGTCACCTATTTATAATAGGCAGTATAACAAAATAAAAATTATAGTACAAATTGATGGTTAAGCATTCCACCAGGTTAAATTTGTCCTGACTTTCCCTTTTAATAACGGAGTATGATTCTTCATTGTCTTGGTTAGACATATCCAACTATGTTCAGTATACTCTAGCATGAAATGTATCCAGATTTATCTAAAATCTCTGAAAATTGGTATTATAGGTATGGCATCACTAGTAAAAATCTGCACAGGACTATCCTTAATCATGACAGTTGCCACAGCAATGTTTTGACACTTTCATAACAAAACGCTGTGATAAGGAAGGAGTTCCATTTATCAAAATGCAAGTAATTTAGAAAAAAAATGGCAAGACGTAAGTAGCATCACTCTCCAATATCCCATATAAAATTAGTAAATGTTTTCTGAGGTTTAATACCAAGAAATCAAGTTATCCCAATTAACTAGGCAGGATAGCATGAACTAATGGAAAATCCATTCTCTGAGTATAGTCAGTAATTTTAAAAAATTAAAGAAAAAATTAAGGACCAGAAAGACCTATCTACAAATGATGGGAAGTAAGAGCAGAGCTTTTAGGTAAAGTATTTCTTTTGGAGAAGTACTAAATAGGAAGTTTTTTATTAAGAAAGTGATCCTCCTAAGGATAAGGAGGTGATGATTAAAGTTGTAGCACTAAAAACAGGATTTATTCTTCAACCCACCCAACGCTATACGTGTGTGTGTGTGTGCGTGCACGCACACACACACCCACACACATCTTCTCTTCCTTGGCTTTAGCCAAGTGCTACTCTCTTTTCCATTCCCTAATTTTGTTAATGCTGTTGTATTTGCATTAAAAATAAATTCAGTTAAATTCTTATTTCAGGGATTCAAGATAATAAAAAAATTTACTCTATAGATTTGGGTAGAACTGATCTGAATTTCCCTAAGGACTTATCCTATCTTAACCTTTCTACTCACTTTCACACTTAAGAGTATAAACTTCCAATGAATGATCCTCTTAATCTGTATCCTACTGTTGATTACCCTTGTGAACTCTTACGTTCACTGCAACTTCGTTTCATTCCTGTTATACGTGAGCATTCCCTCAAGTTCCATAATTAATGTTTTTCTCTCTCCTCTTTTTACTCTACCATCTTTCTCCAGACTGACTGTGGTGATATTCTGTATATCCAGATAGTATCATGTCATTCTATCAATCAAAAAAAAATCCCCAAATGTAGATGAGACTTCTATATCTATTTTCTGATTTTTGAATTCCTTTCTTACTTCAGACTCATTTTCAACAATATGCAAAATAATCAACATATGCTTGTTGAATTCATTATTTTAATGAGTACTTATTGGGGGCCTAATATGTGTTGACCCTATGCTAGGAGCTGAGTTACGCACAAAGCAACGTGGATGTTATCTTCACAGAAAGACAAACCATGAACAGAATCAGGGAAATACAATGTGTTAGAGGAGGGGTTTTCCAACTTTAGTCTCAGAATCCCTCTGTACCCTTAAAAATCACTGAAGACCCCAAAGAACTGTTGTTTATGTGGGTTGTATTTATTGATATTAACTGTATTGGAAATTATAGCTAAGGGGTGCCCAGCTGGCTCAGACGGTTGAGCTCCTGACTTTTGGTTTTAGCTAAGGTCATGATCTCATGGGTCCTGAGACTGAGCTCCATAACAGGCTCCCAAGCTCAGCGGGGAGTCTCCTTGAAGATTCTCTCCCTCTGCCCCTCCCCCCACTCACAAGCACACTTGCATGCTCTCTAATTAATCTTAAAAAAAAAGAAATTATAGTCGAGAATTTTTAAATTTACTCATAAAAATAGCAACAATAAAATCATATATACATTAAAAAAAAACCGCTATTTTCCAAAAGTAGTGAGAAGAATAATTTTCCCTTTCCCCCCCTTTTTGCAAATTTCTGAAGTTTGGCTAAACAGAAATAGCTGGATAATCATCACGACATCATGGCTTTATTTTAGTATGCAGCAGAAGCACTTTTTGTTTACTTCACATCATATGGCATGTTAAAAAAAACAATTCAGGAGTTCAGTTTAATAAAATTTATATCTTTCACTGCTTCAACAATGACATTCTTAAGTGAAACTGGGCCTTTTTGAAAATTTTGAGGGCATGGTAAAGAACACAATGACTATTAACATATTTTGGTTCCACTGCTTAATTTGTGCTAAGATGCAAGCAATTTTATCCACCATTACTTTTAAACTATGAGTACAAATGACCACACAGTAAAAAAGGTAAATATCTTAACATGGAAATATTTTGAATTCACAGCTCTTCCCAAAGAGCTTCGGAGACTCCTAGAGATCCATGGACCACACTTTGAGATCTGCTGTGTTAGAGGAGTATGTTGTCCTTGTTAATGATACCAAGTCTAGGAGTAAAGGAAGTTCTTCCTGAGAAGGTTAATGTTTAAGACTGTGTGTAAGGATAAACAGTAAATCTTCAGGTGATGGGTCGTGAGAGAATGTTCTAGGCAGAAGGAGTAACACCAGGAAGGAGCTGGAACTCTACATGAATAAAAGGGAGATCAATATTATTAAGCTGTATAATTAAAAAGAAAAAGTACTGAGAAATGAGGGAGACAAAAGTCAATCATGGAGGATTTTTTATGTTATGTTAGCAGTTCGGATTTTGTCTCAAGGGAAAAGGGAAATCACTGAAAAATTTTAAGTGAGAGGGTTGGTATTATCAGGTTTGTGTTTCAGAAAAAGTTCTCAAGTTGTGCTGTGGAGAATGGATTGGAGAAAAACTGGAAGCAGCACACTATTGCAATAGCCCTTGTAAGAGATGAGAGTAGAGATAGGAGATAGACTGAAGCATACTGAGAACTTAGAACTGATAGTAAGACTTGGTGACTATCTATATGTTGGAAGTTAGATAGGGGAAGAGTTAAGAATAAATCTTAAAAGTTTCTGGCTTGGGCATACAGATAACATTTAATGAAACAGGGAAAATTGGAAGAGGAACAGATTTGGGTGGTTCATAGAGCAGGAAAGGGGAGAAAATTAGCTCAGTCATGATATCTCACAGGCACAAACAGAGATGTGTAATATGCTACTAGATATATGAAGTTCAGGTAAGAGATCTGAACAGATTTGGAATCACTGGCATACATGTGTTAACCAAAACTATGGGAATAAATTAAGCTGTCATGGGAGGATATGCAAAGGGTGAAGAGTAGAGAGCTCCAGGACCAGCATTTAAGAGAGAGAAAGGGAGGGTGCCTGGGTGGCTCAGTTGGTTAAGCGACTGCCTTCGGCTCAGGTCATGGTCCTGGAGTCCCGGGATCGAGTCCCGCATCGGGCTCCCTGCTCAGCAGGGAGTCTGCTTCTCCCTCTGACCCTCCCCCCCCCTCATGTGCTCTCTCGCTCTCTCTCAAATAAATAAATAAATAAAATCTTTAAAAAAAAAAAAAAGAGAGAGAAAGGGAATGTATTGCTATTAGGAAGGCATAAGTAAATGGATTGATAAAAGGACACATTCTTACAGCACATGAATTAAGACGAAGACATTTTTTAAAGACAACACTGCAGTGATAAGGAGAAGTATATGGAAGAGGTTGATTGCTAATGACCACCAAATTACCATTAAGACTAATAAGATAGTACATAATGATAGCACATGCCTCTGACACTCCCACAAAATGAGTAATACTCATTGATACTTGTTTCGGGAAGGGTTTTAGGTGATTCATTAGAAAATAGTAATTTGCTAGTTAAAACAAAAAATGAAGACTTCCCGTTTCCTAAATTATCTTTCTATAATTTCCCATATAAGTCTCATTAGCTTTATATATTTTTATTAGATCAAGTTTAATTCAATTCTAGTTACTAAAATAATAAACAACCTGGTTAATAAACGATGCTAAATGTTTAAATGTTCAATAGTTGAGTACACAGTACACAGAACTACATTAAGAATCTTAAAAACTTAGGTTAACAGAAATAATTTTTTTTTGAATGCTGTATGTTTTGTTTTTAAAGATTTATTTATTTATTTGACAGAGCGAGCAGGAGAGCACAAGCAGGGGATAAGGCAGAGGGAGAGGGAGAAGCAGGCTTCTGGCTGAGCAGGGAGCCCGATGTGGGGCTCAAACCCAGGACCCTGGGATCATGACCTAAGCCTAAGGCAGACGCTTAACCAACTGAGCCACCCAGGTGCCCCGTGAATGCTGTATGTTTTACTAAGGAAGCACGTTTACTTAAAGAATCTCTCCAGACAGAATTTCTTTTGGTAGAAAACATTTTGTAGTCACCATTTTACTTTATATGCAATTAGGTTACAGAATTCTAGATCATGGTATTGTCATGATGATTTGCCAATTGAGCTGTTATCCAAATTATGTTTTGAACCTATATAATCCTCACTACTTTCATTCTCAACATCTAGTACTTTGGGTGATTACCTGAAAACTCAGAGCTTTGGGGTTTTTACTCATAGTTCTTCCCTTTTTTTTTTTTTAATAGCTATAAGCCTATACAGTATTATTTTATTTTTATAAAGAAAAGGAGACTTAGGGATGTTAGATATTTCCCCCAGGTTATTCTCTGAGCCAATGCTAAAATTGGGAAAGGAATTATCTTTCTTTTTAGAAAGGAGCAACTGATAAGCATGGATTATTTGCAGTCAGCTTTTTCATAATTTTCAATATACATATTTTAAACCAAGAAAATTTATGGAGGAAAACTTTATAACATGGAATTGGTAACATACATTGTTTCTATAGAAACATTTATAACTTTATAACATTATAATATACATGGCTTTAAAAGGGACCTAATATTTTGATAATATTACTAAAATTCCAGATGTGTTATGTGTAATTGTAATTTACTCTATTAACATTTCAGTAAAATAAATGAAGAATTTTAGTTTCAGGTTCAAATTTGTATTTGTACATATACTTTGATTAATATGTAATACATTTCAAAGTAAAGGCAAAACGCTACTGAAAGCCACAACTGAAAAAAATTTTTAATTTATTTACTGAATTATGTTCAAAAGACATTTAACTTCCTCCTTTACCACTGTAACACCTTTTACTTACTAGAATAACCTTCAATATTAAAAAGCCCAATAAAATAAAATCAATGAATGCTAAAATTGAATAGAAACTAAACTAAAACTTAAGGAAAAAAGAGAATATTAAAATGGTATTCAAAAATCACTGTTACAAACTGAACCTCCAAACTGGCATTAATATGTCTAATTAGGTCTTCTTTAGTATTATATTCCCTCCGTCACAAACCTTATATGGCCAATATCTTACATTCTAAGGCAGAATGGAGATAAGGCCTATCGTAAGATTCTTGGTTCAGCAGAGACCATCTAATTAATAGTCTTTATTATTTTTGGAAAGTATAATGACAGCATGTGTGCCATGTTTCAATGCCATGTCAAGTACTAGAACTTCATAGAATGAATTTTATTTTCCTGATTTAATATGATTTTCCTTTCTTTTATAAATTTCCTTTTCCTTGTTTTATTTTATGTATCTGTTAGAAGTGCCTATTAACCCAGGATGCCATTTTATTCCATCACATTAATAAAGAGTAAAAAAAAAAAAAAGAAAAAGAAATACTCAGTGCTCATGAGTTTTGGCAAAGTGGGCACTTATGCTTCTAGAAGTAATGGATTTAGTATCATTTTTCTGGAAATTCATTCAGTAATATGTACAAGTGCCCTGAGTCACTCAAACTCTTCAACCCAGAAATCTGCTTCTGGAAATCCACCCCAAGAACATAAAAATTTAAGCAAAAAGAGATGCTTAATTCTGAGATGAAACAACTGTGAGAAAGAAAAGAACCTACATGTCCAAACTTAAAAAGAATATATATACAAAGCAAGATCTTTCCACCATATTATCCTTCAAAAAGAGGGCATTATATTTGAGTCCTTATAAAGTCTACATTATTGAGCCCTCTCAATTTCTTTACTTTGACCAATAAAGTACTTGAGAAAAACTAACATTAGCCCAAAATGACTTCACACAATGTAGCTTGGTTGCTCACTTACTGAAAAGCCACTTCATGAACTTGACCAAAAAGGGGGCGGGGGGTGGGGAGCAAAAAATTTAGTACAGATTTAGTAATTATATGCAGAAGTACAGTTTTACAATATTAACTGGTAGATGTTTTCTTATAAAGATCATATTAAAAAGAAACATCATGAGACAACTAGATGAATTCTCCAGTCTCTTTCTCACCTTAGATTTGTTTCCATCACAAGCAACTAAAGCATAACTTAACCCCCAAATACAGATAATAATACAGTCATTATCTAATCATGTTTATACAGTCAATCAGGAACACGTCAATTTTATTTCAGAATAGGTTATGAGGAAGACTGGCTCAGCATCTTAAACTACATTCTGCTGGCCTCACAGCACGAATCAGGAAGTATTCTTTGATTCTATCTTCTGGAACAGACTGCAGAGAACTGGTATCAGTTCTTCCCTTAAGTGTTCGGTAGATTTCATCAGTGAAACCAACTGGGCCTTGTGCTTTGTGTTTTGGAAGGCTACTCATTATTGACTCAACTTCCTTAATATGTATAGACGTATTCTGATTATCTTTTTCCCCTTGGGTGAGTTTTGGTAGATTATGTCTTTAAAGGAATTGGTCCATTTCATCTAAGTTATCAAATTTGTGGGCATAATATTCCTACAGTATCCTTTTACTGTCCATGAGATCAGTAGTGATGGCGGCTCTTTCATTTCTGGTATCAGTAATTTGTGTTCTTCTTTCTTGTTTTTCTTGGTTAGCACAGTCTGAGGTTTATCAGTTTTATTAATGTCCTAAGAAACCAGCTTTCAGTTTCACTGCTTTTCTCTACTCTTTTCCTGTTTTCAATTTCATTGACTTCTGCTGTAATTTTTATTATTTCTTTTCTTCTGCTTACCCTGGATCTATTTTGCTCTTGTTTTCCTAGTTTCCTAAGGTAGGAGCTTATAGTACTGATTTTAATCTTTCTTCTTTTTTAACATATGCACTGAATACTATAAATTTCTCTCCAAGTACTGTTTTCATTACATCCCATAAATTTGGTAAGATACATTTTCATTTAGTGCAAAATATTTTGAAATTTCTTAAGATGACTTCTTTGACCTGTGTGTTAATTAGAAGTGTGTTGCTTATCAATGTTTCGGGATTTTCCAGCTCTCTTTCTGCTACTGAGTTCTACTTTTATTCTACTATGGTCTGAGAAAATACTTTGATCCACCTTTTAAAATTTGTTAAGGTATCTTATGGCCCAGAATATGGTCATCTGAATGTCTGCAAAAAATACAAGTATTTTTAAAAGGCAGCAAAATAAGTAATTTTGTATCAATTACAAGTATATATGTACAAGATGAAAGAGGGTTGGGACACAGGTATCTTAATGTTAGGAGGAATGGGTAGTAACTGGGACCTGGGCTAAAATTTCCAGCAATCACATTATATCCAGATTCAAAAAGTATCACATCTCAATTCTGAGATATAGATGACTTAAAAAGTGACTCTAGCAATAACAAACATTTGGTGTTAAATTTGCTTTTCATGAAATATAAGTCCAAAAATGAGGTATTTTTGCTATGTGAGTCCTTGTTACCTGCACCCAGAAATCAGAATGACTTGAATACATATTTTGAGATAAGACTGGGAAAAAGAGAACCCTTGCTATCTAAACTTGTTATCCAAAGTCAGAAGCCAAGTAGATTTGGATGGTAAGGGATATGTATCTTCCCATATAATAACTATAAATAAATAAACGTCTGACTCTTGGTTATTTCATCTACCTGTCTGAGAGAGAGAGGAGATGGCAATTCTCTCTGGGCAAATTGAGTATTACTTTGTATTCAGAACCACTTTATAGTCAGACACATACACTGGTAGGTTTTTGTGATGAACTATAATGCAGAATGAGTGTTTTTATAGCACAGGAAGAGCAGTTTACAAAATCCTTTACACTACATGGTCTCTATTGTGTAAAAAACAATGCCCATTAAAAAGACTGGAAAGAAATGTGTCTAAATTTAACTGGGACTGAGCAGTAATTTTTCTACATCCACAGTCTTCTTTACGTGCCAATTTTTTACACTGTGATCTTATTTCATTTGTAGTCAGAAAAATATTCAATAGTGGTTTTAATACAATATTACAAATACTATAATAGATTTATAAAAAGGTTTAATATTGGTATCAAAGAGTATCAATTCTTTTGGGAAGTTCAAGTCAAATTCTGGAAAGGGAGATGCTTCAAATACAGCCTAATATAATACAGCAATAGTTTATCAGAAAGAGGACATGTTGTACTTACAACCGCCGGAAAGTGAGACCAAGCATGTACCACTAGGGGAATTTAAATAGTTCCATATGACTAGAATAAAGGCTGCAAAACGGCAGGAAAAGCAGGAGGAATACTGTCTACATACATGTGTTGGGGCCAGATGGTATATGAAGGAGTCTAGGGTTTTTAGAATGAAGAAAATCTAAACCTAGCCATGTTGGATAACTCATTTCAATGTTTAATTTTAATTCTAAGTAAATCCTGACCTATAACAATCATATTTGGATATTTTCTTTTAAATACTTAAAACCAAACTAATTTTTCTCCTTTAAAACTAAACTGGAGGGGCACCTGGGTGGCTCAGTCATTGAGCGGCTGCCTTCGGTTCAGGTCATGATCCCAGGGTCCTGGGATCAAGCCCCGCATCGGGCTCCCTGCTCCACGGGAAGCCTGCTTCTCCCTCTCCCACTCCCCCTGCTTGTGTTCCCTCTCTCGCTGTGTCTCTCTCTGTCAAATAAATAAAATCTTCAAAAAATAATAAAATAAAACTAAACCAGAGGGGCGGCTGGGTAGCACAGTCAGTTAAGCAGCAAACTCTTGGTTTCTGCTCAGGTGATCTCAGGGTCTTGAGATCAAGCCCGGGTTCGGGCTCTGCACTCAGCATGGAGTCTGCCTGAGATTCTCTTTTCTTGACTCTGGCAGGGTAGGGTTGGCAAATGCACTTCTTAAGAAACAACTATGAAACTGGGCACAATCAGCAAAAACCACCATTTTGGAACTCAAACAAAGGCAAACAATTTGAGAAGAGTTCATTCATGAAAACAAGCTGGTCCTAAGTTAAGAACAGTGAGGATCTATTTGCCTAAAGCCACTCTTACCACCCCCCACCCCTTGCTCAGTTGGTATGGAAGTTCTTCAAGGACAGGGATGGCTATGAAACAGCTTCACTGCTAGAAGGGGCTAACTTGATTTGGAGCAAAGGGTAAAAAACCCACATAGAGCATTATCAGTAAAAGCAGAAAACAAACAAGAGAAAGTCAGCAGCTATGCTACCCTGAGGTTGCAGCTTTGGTTGGGCTGAGCTGCAGACTGGAGAATTAGTAAGAAATTTAACTAGAAAAATCCTGGAAATGAGAAAGCCCCGTATAGGGGCTACGTAAGGTCTCTACATAGTCTTGAATGACCTGGAGGCTAAGTGAACATGCAGAGGAGCTCCAAGAGGGTCTGGTGAAAAGTAGATGGTGAGGCAGACTGGAAAACTGCCTAAGTTTTTTTTTTGTTTTTTGGTTTTTTGTTTTTTTTTTCTGCCTAAGTTTTAAAAGCACTCCCGAATCAACACACACCCACTGGCAGAGGGTGGAAGTCTATCTGGCTTGAGATATTTGAGAACAACCTGTGCTATCACTGACCACTAAGCTATGCAGACAGGCTCTAGAAAAACAAGCCTAAAAAATAAAAATAACAATACCATACAAACTGCAAGGAAGGCAAATCCCACAGATTAAGCCCAAGCAAATTACTAAAAACCCACCACCACCATCCTCCTTGGGGAAAAATCCAAAATGAGAGTTTCCACAATATGTTATCAAAAATATATTAGGTGGCTTTTAACAAAAAAATTATGAGACATAAAAACAAAAACAGGAAAGTGTGGTCCATACTCAAGAAAAACAGCAGTAAATAAAAAATGACCGAGAGAGCTCAAAGGTTGGATTTAACAAAGACTTCAAATTAGCTATTATATAAAAATGTTCCAAGAATTAAAAGAAAACATGTTCAGAGAATTAAAGGAAAATATGATGACAATGATTCAACAAATAAGGTAATCTCAACAATAGAGACTAGAAAAAAGAACTATATAGAAATTCGAGGTAATCTCAACAATAAAGACTATATAAAAGAACTACATGATATTTTCCATACGTACCTGTCTTTGATAGCAGTGTAACTATATTTTTATATTGTCATCATTTAAAAAATACTCAAGAATGTTCATAACACCTGAGTTACAGGATGTTCAGTAAGTCACTATGCTTTGTAAGCTTTGTACTAACCTTTGAACAGAGGTAAAGAAAGATGCCTTATCCTTTCCTACTGAACTAATCAAAGGTATGTCAATTAATTTTTAAATGAAATTACTTACAACTGATTAGATAGTATTTTCAACATGGTGTAAAATCAAAGTAACCAGAGGTAATGCTATGTTCGATATCTACAAATTTAAATTGTTAAGAGGCTAATAAATTTTATTTTCATGTTTAGCTTTTCAGTGTCTATCAAGAATGTTTCTAGAATTATTCAAGTTTAGCATTTTCAAGAGATTAATAAAGTATTACTTGATACTACAAATCTATTCTGGTACTAATATATATACACAATTTTAATACTACTATTCATTAGATTATAATATTTACTTACATGCTTATATATATATATATATACACACACACACACACACACACACACACACATATATATACACACACACACACACACAACAAAATACTATTCATCCATAAAAAAGAATGAAATCCTGCCATTTGTTATAACATGCATGGACCTTGAGGCTATTATGCTAAGTGAAATAAGTCAGAGAAAGACAATCTAAGACAAATACTTATAGATGGAATCTAAGAAAAACTAAACTCATAGAAACAGAGATGTGACTGTGGTTGTCAGAGGTGGTGGGAGGGCTGGAATACAGAAATTGGGTGAAAGATACAAACTTCCAGTTAGAAGATAAGTTAAGGGGATGAAAGGTACACCACGATGACTTTAGTTAACAACAATTGTATATTTCAAAGTTGCTGAAAGAATGGATCTTAAAAGTTCTCACCACAAGAAAAAAATTATAACTGTGAGGTGATGGATGTTAACCAAACTTGTAATCACTTCACAATATTTACATATATCAAGTCATGTTGTATACCTTAAACTTACACAGTGTTGTATCTCAATAAAACTGAAAAAATATCCATGTGCTTACTAAATAAATAAAATTTGTGCCTATGCATACATATATTACTAGTAGGCAGATTTTCATATCAACAATAAAATAATGGCAATTGGCTCCATTAATAATCTTCCATTATTCCTTGTGATTTTTTAATTAGTGGATACCAACTTTAAACAGTTTAAAATGGACTTTGTTATTTTGATTCTTTGTATTCCCATAAGAGTAATTATTACAACATTTAAGAAACAATTCTTTCTCATTTTTCCTGAACACAATCTATTATAGAACCATTAGTTTTCCAGATATCCTCTAAAATTTTATGCTAGTTTTCTACCTTGTAATATTATAAATCTGTGTTTTTCAGCCTAATCTATTATCAGGGGAGCAAGCAAATGACCCACTACTTGTGGTAAATCATTACACTATTTTACATTATTAATACAGCTATCTAGGATGATGTTAATAATTGGGTTAGAAAAAGTATACTTACTCAGTTATAAATTCAGGGTTTGTAAAGCTGAGGTTGGTTAAATGACCTTCAAGTTTAGAAGACTCGTGGGTATTTAAGGCTGAAGTGGTCTTAGTGGCGAGTACAGCTCTTTTTTCATCTTTTTCAAGTGCTTTTCTCTTCCCACCATTTTGGAAATATTCTCTGCATACACTACAAGGCAAAATGAAATTATATTTTAAAACACTACGTATACATATAAAATAAAGTGGAAAAACATTAGCCTTTATTAATCAAAATGGGAAACTTTCAATTATAAATTCTTATTTGAAAATGTCACAGAGAGGTAAGTTTGGGCACCCTGTAGCACTTTTAACTACCATACAACAAAGCATAATCATAGATTATATTTAATAAATAAAAAGTATGTTGGAGCACCTGGGTGGCACTGTTGGTTCAGTGTCTGACTTGGTTTTAGCTCAGGTGGTGATCTTAGGGTTGTGAGATCGGCCCTGTGTCAGGCTCCACGCTCAGCAGAGTCTGCTTTGGATTCTCTCTCTCTCTCCCTCTCCCTCTGTCCCTCCCACTTGTGTGCTCTCTTTCTTAAAAAAAAAAAGTATGTTTTCAGGAATACAGATGTGCCTGTATATTTTGCTGAACTGTATTCTTAACTAAAATGTAAGTTCCTCCAGAAAAGCTTAGATAACTCTGCTATTCAGTGACAGCATGAAAAAAGAACAGTCCCCATCAGAGTTAATTCTGAGCCAGCTTAGCTGGTGGTAGACAGATATCCTAATAGTTGTTTCTTAGATCCCTGCTGGTTTATGAAAACAAAGTCAGGATGTCAACATATTAAGAATCATTAATCTTCTTATTTGATCTGAGCGAAGAGAATAAAAATCTAGTTCAGGTAAAAACGGTACTGTATCATACAGGTAAACGTCCAAAGAACAAAAATTTGAAATGTAACAGTGGTTTTTTAACACCTGGAAATTATTCTTATCCATCAAGAGATCATTCCTGCTTGTCCCAATTCTTACACTATTAAAATGAAGATTTTTTTGAAGATGTATCATTTTAAGCTCATATAGTTTAGAACACATCAGGTCGCTATCCAGAATCAGAAACTGATGATTGACATAACCTTATAAACAATTTTCTTCATACCTAATACAATTTGAGACTGAATATAGTAGGGTACCATGCCTGGGTATATAACAGGACAACAAACATGAACCACAGAATCGACTCAAATATTTATTAGCTATTAAAGAAAGGAATCTTAAGGTAAAAAAAAAAGACTAATGAGACCTAGCTCTGGCCCTTGAGCTTACACTGTGATAGGAGATACACATGTGAAAACAACTGATACAATTATCAAAGCTACTTAAAGTGTAGGAGAATGGAATCTAAACAAATTTTCTTTTTAGATCCTTAAAACACATTATTAGTACATAGAGCTCATATTTTGAACAAAGCTAGACTATTTTTCTCCATAGACAAGGCTTGGTGAATTTCCAGAAACACATGGCAAGAGAAGAATTGAAGCATTAACTTAAAACTAATTTCTGCAAGCAGAACTATGGTCTAAGGGAACAATGCCCATCTCTCCTCACACTTATAGGATGGTATTTGTTCAACTTTAGTTTTTCTTTTTCTTTTTTTAAAATTTTTTATTATTATGTTAATCACCATACATTACATCATTAGTTTTAGATGTAGTGTTCCATGATTCATTGTTTGTGCATAACACCCAGTGCTCCATGCAGAACGTGCCCTCCTCAATACCCATCACCAGGCTAACCCATCCTCCCACTCCCCTCCCCTCTAGAACCCTCAGTTTGTTTTTCAGAGTCCATCGTCTCTCATGGTTTGTCTCCCCCTCCAATTTCCCCCCCTTCATTCTTCCCCTCCTGCTATCTTCTTCTTTTTTTTTTTTCCTTAACATATATTGCATTATTTGTTTCAGAGGTACAGATCTGAGATTCAACAGGCTTGCACAATTCACAGCACTTACCAGAGCCAACTTTAGTTTTTCTAAGTAACTACTATTAAGACTTCTTTAAAAAAAAAAAAAAAAAAAAGACTTCTTTAATTTTTCCTATGTAGACTTAGTTTTAATTCTTGTATATAGGAGGTGAAACCCATTCATCATAAATCAAATATTTATTAAGTATTAAGAATAGAGAGCCCCCATGTGCCCGGCACATCTGTGATGTGAAAACAAATTCAAGACGTCATTGCTGTCCTCAAGGATTTCAGACTAGTGAAAGACACAATTATACAACAATAAAGAAAATAAAACTGATAAAGATAAAATACAATTGATAAACAACCCAATCAGTAATATATGCTGACTTTAAAAATATGACTAGGAATAAATCAGGCAAGGAAGAATGTTAGTTTGGGAGGTAAGTGCTTTCCTAGCAGAGAGAATAGCATGAGTAAAGGCACAGAAAATAAAAAGCATCGTGGATCCTGCAGAGATGGACATCCATTCAAGGTTATGTGAAATGCAAAGTGCTGAGCAGAAAACGGATGGATGGACTCACAAGTAAAAACGCCCTGAGGCCAACACAAATACAGCCTGTGGGTGGGGGGGTAGGTAACTAGATGACACTGGAGTGATAAGCAAGCTTCAGATCTGGCAAGACTCAAAGGCTGATTTAAAGATGTAGTCCTTAGACATCTAATCTAATGACAGAAAACCACTTACAGATTTCCTGGGGTGGGGCTAATTTCAAAAGTGTAGAATGGAGCTTTTTAATGTGATGGAAATATTCTGTATCTTGACAGTGGTGGTGGTTACAGAAGTGTAAACAATTGTCTATATCCACTGAATTGTACACTAGAATGGGTGCATTTTATTGTATATAATTAAACCTCAGTAAAGCTGATAAAAAATGTAGCTTTTATAACCTTAGAATGAATACTAAAAATAATGCCTCTACAATATATAACACTTCACTAAGGCATGAAACACAAGAGTAAAGAGCTTGCTTATCTTTCTCTTGGGTAGCACTATATACAATTGCTGATATTCAAGAATCCCTGAATTACAAAAATTGCAATTTTATATGGTTCAACATTATAGTTATCTAGAAACTTGGCAGCAAAATGCTTAAAGGGTTAGAATTCCAGATTCTCATAAAATAGCAGCCATCTAAATTCCAATCTCCCTACACATCTTCCACAGAATATACAGATCTTTCAGTGGAGTAAATAAAAGCACATACAGTTCATACCTATGGCATAACTAGGAACCAGAATAGCACTTCATTTTACATGTAATTGGAAAATAAAAATCAGAGGCCAACTGAATTGGTTTTGGAGTCCCCCAAAGTAGAGCAGATGAGGACTCTATAAAAGAGGGTAAGATATGATGGGGTCTTAAAAGTGGCAAAAAACAGATTAACACCAGCTAAGATATACCATCCAAGAGAGGGGTCCAACTCTGAGTGGGGAAATTTTAAGAAAAGATTTGTGACGTTGTGAACCAGAGCATTAACCACTGGAGGGTCAAAAGGACATTATACACAGACATATACAAGAAGCGTATGTCACCAAAAAGGAGAGCCTTGAAAAGACTGCTTCTGGGGTAGAAAAGAGGCACCTTGAAAAAAGGAGTTATCTCTGGAGGCTTGGTGATAAAGGAAAAAAAATGAAGCAATTAAGGATAATGAGATGTTATAATCTACACATAGTAAAAAATCATATGTCAGACCAAAAGAGGACAATATTTATTAAGGGAACCATACTTTTGTATTTGTAGCAATCAAGCAAGGTTCTTTGGAATTAAAGAACAAAGTAAGCCACCCAAACCCCTATCTACCCATCTACAGACACTCCAACATAATAGACAAATACATAAAAGAAATGCTCAATTAACCTAGAAACCAGACAAGGTTCTATTAGAGGGAAAGAGAAAAATAATCAAAACTTTTCAGTGAATGAAAATTCTCAGAAACAGAGAACCAAAAACAGCCATAAGAGAAAAAAACTAGCATTTCAATATTAATTACATATAATTAAGTAAGCATCTGCAGATATGAGAGAACATTTCAAATTTGAAATAAAACTGAGAACAAAAAGGAATAAATAATGGAGAGATATTCCATGAATATGGATAGGAAGATACAATACAGTCACAATGTCAGTTCTTCCCAAATTGATCTACTGATTCAATACATTCCCAATCAACATCAGAGCCAATTATTCTGTGGATACCAACAAACCAATTTTAAAGTTTATATGGAGAGGCAAAAGACCCAGAATAGCCAATAAAATATTGAAGGAGAACAACAAAGTTGGAGGACTGACCACTATCTGATTTCCCATAACTTACTATAAGTTATAGTGATCAGAACAGTGTGGTATTGGTGAAGAATGGGCAACTAGACCTATGGAACAAAAAAGCTCAGCAACAGACCCACACAAATATACTCAAGTGCCTGGGTGGGCTCAGTCGGTTAATGTGGCTGGCTCCCCGCTCAGTGGGGAGTCTGCTTTTCTCTCTCTTTCTGCCCCTCACCCCACTCATGCTCGCTGTCTCAAATAAATAAAATCTTAAAAAAAAAAAAAAGGGCATCTAGGTGGTTCATTCCATTAAGCAGTCAACTCTTGATTTCTGCTCAGGTCCTGGGATAAAGTCCAGTGCCCCCGGAAGCTGGCTTCAGGATTCTCTCTCTCCCTCTGCTCCCCTCCCCAGCTCACACATTCTCTCTCTCAAATAAATAAATAAATCTTTATGGGGTGCTTGGGTGGCTCAGTTGGTTAAGCGTCTGCCTTCGGCTCAGGTCATGATCTTGGGGTCCTGGGATTGAGCCCCGCGTCAGGCTCTCTGCTCGGTGGGGAGTTGGCTTCTCCCTCTCCCTCTGTGTACTCTCTCACTCTCGCTCTCTCTCAAGTAAATAAATATTTAAAAATTTTTTTAAATAAATGTTTTAAAAAACCTATACTCTAAATGAATGAATGAATGAATGAATGAATGAATAAAATAAATAAAATGAGTGATGGGTATTAAGGAGGGCACCTGTTGTGAGGAGCACTGGGTGTTAAATTTAAGTGATGAATCACTAAATTCTACTCCTGCAACTAATATTACACTATATGTTAACTAACTAGAATTTAAATAAAAACTTGAAACAAAAAAAAGGAGAGAGAGAAAGAGGGAGAGGGAAGCTAGAGAATTTGCCTCAACTAAGTGCAATGATACACCTTAAATACTCAGGAATGGAAGTCTTGTGATTTCTGCAACTGACTCCCAAATAGTTCAGCAGAGAGTGAAGGGAAAAGGAGGAGGGGGTGGGGAGAAAATGGAAAGAGGATACAAAATAAGATTAAAGTAGAGAAACATTATTTTTAGAAGCTGAAGGAAAGAAAGTGTGAGTCAAGGATTTTTATCTAGCTAAGCTGTGCATTTTGTAACAAAACTATAGAAAAACAGCTTTTGGTATGTAAGAACTCAGGAAACATCATAGTTGCAAGCTGTTCTTAAAGCATTTACTGGAAGATGAATTGCATCCATGAGATGATTGAGAAATGTTGATGAAGAGACTGGTAATGAATAAAAAAGGGAAAGTTTATAATGGTGAAGACCACAATTTCCAAAGAAGATGTAATAGTTATGAATATTTATGTGCCATTTATCATAGCAGCCATCTTCACAAAGCAGAAACTCCATGAGATGCATGGAGAAATAGACACAACTAACAGGGAACCTTAAAACACGATTCAATCAAGTGCATGAGTATTAGGCAAGATTACAGAAGCCTGAAAGAGCAGAATAAAGTTTATCTTATCTACGTAATAAACTTTGCTCTCTAATAGAAAGCTTCTTTCCAAGCATGCATGGAATATTCATAAAAGTTACCATATACATGTATTATGTCATGAAGAAAACCACAGTAAGAGCCACAGAAAAAACAACACAGATGAAATCATCCAATCACAATGCAATAAAAGTATTCAGAAAACCTTAAAATACTATTGAACAACTCAAAAACAGACTGGAACAAATGGAAAGGTATATACCTTTTTCATGGACATGATGACAACATTACAAAGATGTCAGTTTTCTCCAGTTATTAAAAAATTTAATGTAAACCCAATAAAAATACAAACTTTTACAAATTTAGTTAGAACAGTTGGTTCTAAAATACATTAAAAAAAAGAAAAAAGGAGAGAAGAGGAAGAACCAAAAAAACCCTGAGAAAGAAGAGCAGGTGGTGGGGGTAGGGGGAAGATGTTATAGAATAACATGGATTAAATGATAGAGACAATGAAACGTAACAAAGTCCTAAAACAGAACCAACTACAGCATATAGTTGGCCAACTTGGCATTACGTCATGCCAAATCACTGCAGGAAAGGGGGACTTTTTCATAAATAATGTTTGGGAAATGGATAATTACTTGGGGGAAAAAGTTAGATCTATACTTCCCAACGAATACCAGAATGAATTCCAAACAGGTCAGAGATCTAAATGTAAAAAATGGTATTATCCAAGTACTAGAAGAAAACTACTGAGTAAATGAGTAAACTGCTATTAGGAATTCTTATAGTCTGGGAATCAGGACAGCTTTTCTAAGACAACTGAATTCTGGAAGCAATGAAAGAGGTACATATCTCATTATGTAAAAACAATTCTTCTACATGGCAAAACAAAAACCTGTATGGCAAAAGATATAGACAGTCAAAGAAAAAGGGCACGTATCTGTAAATCATATAAAAAACTATGAAAAAAATCAAGAGAAAGGAACCAAAAAGTAATGGGAAAAAAGTATCCAAAACATAAACACATAATTCACAAAAAAAGGGCAAATAATTTTTAAATATATGAAAACAGACTAACCTTACTCACAAGAGAAAATAAAACCACACAGATACCAGTTCCTACCTATCAAACTGGCAAACCTTTAAAAGGTAGGTGAGACTGTGAAGAAATAGGTATTCTTGTTTTTTGCTGTTAGAACTGCAAAATGATTTAACCTTATCTAAGGCTATCTCAGGTGATTTGACAATATCTAACAAAATCACAGATACATTTACTCTTTTACCCTGCAATTCCACATCCAGGAATCTACAAAGATACAATGCCAAAAATTCAAAATGAATATGCACAAGGTTATCCACTACAGCACTATTTGTAACAGGAAAAACTTGTAAATAACTGACTAAAATGAGGAAGATTATCTATATACTTGTAATTGGTTAATTTATGTTGTCAACTTGACTGGGCTAAGGGGTACCTGGGTATCTGGTCAAACATTCTAAGTGTTTCTGTGAGGATGTTTCTGAATGAGATTAACATTTAAATTAGTAAACTGAGTAAAGCAGAGAGTCCTTCATAACAGGGGTGGGCCTCATCCAATCACTTTAAGGTCTGCATCGAACAAAAGGCTGACCCTCCCCAGAGTATGAAAGACTCCTGCCTGACTGCCTTAGCATGGGGACACTGAATTTTTCCTGCCTTCAGATCAAACTGAAACATCCACTCTTCCTAGGCCTCAAGGCTGCCAGCTTCAGGACTAGAACTACACCACTGGTTCTCCTGGGTCTCCAGCACGTCAACTCATTCTGCAGATCTTGGGATTTGTCAGCCTCCATAAACACGGAAGCCAATTCCCTGGAGAACCCTGACCAATACAATACCAAATAACGATCTCCATAAGATATTATTAAATAAAATAGAAAGGTATAAAGTGGAGTATATAACTTGTCCCACTTGAATACAAAGAACTGGTGGATATATGTGTATGTGAATTTGGTTAATTTTGAAAACAAAAAAACAAAAAACAAAAAAACCCAAAAAAACCAGGATAAAACAAATGAAGAAAAAGGATGGGAGCCTTTTCTGAATACAACCTTTTATAAAGTTTTGAGTTTTGAACCATGTAAGTGTTTTATATTCCCACAAATTAAAATAGGGGGAAAAACCCATAAAAATGAAAGTAAAGTGAACACAATCATATACAAAAGAACTGTTTCATGTAACTTTTAAACACAGGATCCTGATGTTTAGTGGGATATGTTCTAAAGACAAAAGAACTGCAAAGAAATTTTAAACTTCATCCAGTTTATTGTTAAAAGTAAAACTGGCACTGTAATTTTCAAACTACTTTATGTAAACTGTAGGACAAAGCAAATGTATTAATATTATTCAGAACTAAGTCCTTCAGCAGCAAATCTAGTACCCAGATCTTAATTTAATTTCTAAATGCCACTTTCCACTAAAAGAAAGTAGGGCCCTGTGAAGAAATAGTTTGATTCTAAGTCTTGGACAGCAGAAGTAAAGGCTCATTTTGTACTAGATAGTAAGAAAGTGCTCACAGGTGATGTCAGAACACAGAAGCCAGCTTTGAAGGGGCTTCCACCAGCTACATATGGAATAATTTGAACATTTTCCCCCCTCAAAAAAAAAAAAAAAAAAAAGACTGATGGAAAGACTGAATAAATAACAATGTAAGAGGCTACAGTGATATTCCAAAAATATAAAAAAATCCCCAAACCAAAAAACTTACTCATCACAATTGTAACTATTACACCAATTTCTTATTGAGAAAACTGCTAATTAAACAGGAAGAATTAGGTATCCGTGTATGTTTATTTTTACCTAGCCTTTCTAGAGAACATGTAGTCATTCCCTTTTCATAAAGAAAAGCTTTTATTTACAGAAAGCCAAACAATGCATAGAACGTTAGAATTCAAAAAATCATTTTGCAACCCCAAATGAAACAGTTTATTTAATAAACAGAAATAAACCTGTTAGCTGAAAGATTGTCAGGAGACAGGACTGATCCACAAGCCAAAATGTCACTCTGCATATTACTTGCTAATTGCAAAGGGAAAATATAAGGTTACAATGGAAGGATCAACCTAAACCAAATGGCAAAATTTAGTATCTCTCCTAGTAGAATAACCTGACGATAAGAACTTACTAATGTAATACAACAAGAAGTGTGCAGTTTTACCTAACAGATATCTTGGTAAAAATAATATAACCTGAATCAATAGTTTAGATCCAAATTTCAGATTATAAGAAATAAAGGAGATTGAAAAATAGTTAAATGGCTCCATGAGAAAACAATCAAATAAATCCAAAATATAGTACACAAAGCTAATTTTGGATTAGGATACAAACACAACAAGCCCCTGGTTATGCTGTTACTAGGGGGAAAAAGAACTATACAATCTAAAAAACAATGCACTAAGAAGAAATCAAGAGAGCTGAAGATACAAAAGATCTAAAGGAACTATAAAGAAAGGCCTAGATGAGAAGAGATCACAGGCACTTTGTTGAAAAGGTACATGGGCAGCAAAGGATCGTCTTCCATAGTAGAGGGATTTTGTTTGATTAAAGGGAAACCAGCTGAGCTTTTAATGGTTGCTTAGAATGGTGTGACTGACTGGAATCTTTAAGAAACCCAAATGCAGAGACTGTTCTCCCTGTTCTATTCCTGCATCCTCCCCACCCCGCATAGGTCTTGATTTTCGAATATGAAAAAGGCAGTGGGGCAGCACTAGAGGCATGGTGTGGGACTAAAAAGCACAGAAAATTCTTTGCAGTCTTCTGTAGGCTAAGGTCCCAGAGTCTTGCTAGAGGAATGTGCCTGTAATATACATTAACACAGGACTCACCCTGAAAGCATTTGAAGCCAGAGATGAAATGAAACTATGTAATCCAGCTTCAACTCAGCTTAACCCCTGATGGATCAAAGTGTCAGTCTCTCATCCTAGCAGCCTGTCAAAGAGAGAGAGGGAAAAAAAAAAAAAGCATGCCCTCTCTAGGGAAAACTAATATTTAAGCCAGTCTCTTCAAAACACAATGTTAGTATATATATTTTTTAAAAATTACCAGACATATAATGAAGCAGGAAGATGATCCATAATAACCAAAAGAAAAAACAGCCAAAAGAAGCAGATCTAGATAAAACATATATTGGAATAAGCAGACAAGGGTTTTAAAATAATTATTGTAATTCTTTTTAATTCAGAAAAAGGTTAACTGAATAGAACTTCAAAATAAAAGTTAAATCTCTAAAAGATAAGCCAAATAATTATTATACAAAAACTGAGAAAAATGGTATCTTGAAAATCTCTCTCTTGGTAACTGATAGAACAAAAAGCCAAAAAAAAAAAAAAAAAAATCCCTAAGGACATACAGATATTTTGAACAGTGCTATCAACCATCTTGAAACCAAGAACCACAAAACAGAGAATGTGGGATATTATACAAATAAACTGATATTTCTCTAAAAACTCCAATATTATGGAAAACAAAAACAAGAACCTAAAGAAATGTAACCACCAAATGCCATGCATGAGCCCTGATGGGATTTAGGAAAAGAAATTATATGGACATTTTGGGGACAATAAAAAAAAAAAATCTGAATTTTTGAACTAAAAATTTTAGGAAATGAGAAAATTACTGTTAATTATCTTAATGTGATGATGATATTGTGGTTATACAGAAGAATGTCCTTATTCTTAGGAGATGTGTGGGGATGAAAGTCATGTTATCTGCAATTTACTTGCAAATGGTTCAGGAAACAATGTGTTTCTCTGTATGTACAATGAGTTAGAAAAAGCAAATACCTTTGTATTGTGTTTTGTTTCTAGTTTTTAGTATTTCACACTATAAATCAAATTTTATTATTTTTTTGAAGGAAATCATATGTAGAATTCTTCAAGCTAAACAGCCAATAAAATCTTAGAATGGTAATGTCAATAAGGCTTATCTCATATACCAAATTCCTATAATGTTTTAAGTATAATTAACTGGAAAGATACTTGTCAAACCCTTTTTAAAGCCCACTTTAGCTTTCAAATTACCACTGCTTTCTTAGAATTATCAACAGAGAAAGGAATTATATATAACACAAGTTAAAATTACAGATAAATCAAGTTTCAAAATTCAATATTGTTTTGAAGCCTTTTCCCTCAAGCTAGTTTTAAGTTTAAAGACATTATAAAACTCCTCGTGGATTACTTCCCATAGTAAGATTAGTTTACGATATTTTGCCACTGTTCTTTTTCAGCAGTCTGACCTAAATTCTTATGAATGTTCCTTTTCAGTGGTTTGACCTAAAAATGACCTCTTTCAGAACACGTGTAGATACAATAACTATTGATAAAAACTACAAATCTAAGGAAAAAAGAGAGTGAAGTGTGAGGCAGATTCATTATTCAAAGAAGGTACAAGCAAAAGCTCCTATGAGAACACCACCTATCAAAGTCCATTTAAGAAATAAAGTCTGAGAGCTTGCTTAGTGAATTTGAATACTAATTTTAAAAGCAGTGCTGCTAAAAGCCAAGAATGGTGGTCTTCAATAGTGATGGTGCTGATTTCCTGACTGGATTACATTTATTACTCTGTGTTATAAGGGAAATATTTAGTTCAGTAGTGTATCTCATTTTGCATTTCTTAGGTTGAGGGACAAAATGTATTTTTTGTGTAAGTCAGATTTAAAACCATTTTCTCTCTAGAACCAAACAAAAAAAACACCAAACATTTTAATTCCAAGCATCCTATTTCCTACTATTCTGACTCCTTTCTTTAGTTCTCCAACTCCACAATTCTTGGGGTCCA
Source organism: Neomonachus schauinslandi (assembly GCF_002201575.2). Lineage (NCBI taxonomy): Eukaryota > Metazoa > Chordata > Mammalia > Carnivora > Phocidae > Neomonachus > Neomonachus schauinslandi. Next base: position 69,740,068 of record NC_058414.1, read on the forward strand.
CAATCCATTGGTGGGTGATACCACCTTTTCACTCCCCCTCATCCAACTCATATTTATATATCATTATAATCACCACAATATACACACCATCATTTCCCTTCCCCCTGAGTCATTATACTCATTTGAGCATTAATCTTATTATACTAATGTTCTGTCCATTCACTTTCTCACTCTCTAAAAAAATTGTTTCCCTTTAACTTTATACCTCGATTATTACATTAGCTTCCTAACTGATTTCCTTACTTACACCCTCCCTTCCTATAGTCTATCTTAACACAGCCATTAATTCTTAAGAATCCCTGACACATTATAAAAGGTTAATAAAATCCTGTTAAGTTTCTTAAAACACCCAATGACTCATTCACACAGAATAAAAGCCAATGTCTTTACAATGGTTACAAGACCCTACAAAATCTAGCTGTTCATTATCTTATTCTCTACCACTCCTCTTCCCCTCATATTTTGCTCTAGCCACGCTGGTCTCCTTACTGTTTCAGAAACATCCCAGCATAATCTGTACCTAAAGGCCTTCGGACTTCTTAGGCCTTTTCTCTCACTTTTTTTTTCCGCATTTTTTATACATATTACTTCAGTGAGGCCTATCCTGTCTACCCTACTTAAAATCGTTGTATTTTTCCTTGCTTCATTTTTCTCATGGCACTTACTATATCTGACCTAGTATATATTTAACTTATATATTGTTTCTTGCCTCTAACCCCCACTAGCATGTAAGCTCAAAGAGAGCAAGGATTTTGGTTGATTATTGTATTCCCAGTGCCTATGATGTGATTAGTACACAGTAGACAATCATTAAAAATTATTTATTAAATGAATAAAATAACTAAATTAAATACATTTTTTTCTCTGGATTATTTGTTGAATGAGTGAAATATATATTATTACATAACTTTTAAATGATATTAAAACAGAAATTGTGGATAAAGTAACTACAATGAAATATAAATCAGAAGTTATAACTTTATTATCCACACAGAAAGATAATACTTTGTTTTCTGGGAATTCATTTTTATTAATTTTTTATTTACTTTTTTAGAGAGAGAGGGAGAGAGAGAATGAGAGAGAGACAGAGAGGAGGGGCAAAGGCAGAAGGAGAGAGAGAATCCTAAGCAGACTCCACGCCCAGTGCAGAGCCCCAGGACTCTCTCTCACAACCCTGAGGTCATGACCTGAGCCCAAATCAAAAGTCCACTGCTTAAGGGACTGAGCCACCCAGCCACCCCTGGGAATTCATTTTTAAATTCAGTCAATATACATATCCATTCTTCTCATTTTACCACCTTGAGAGAACTGACCAGCAGTATTTCATTTTCTGGTATCTTAAATGTTAGAATTTGTACTATGAATTTATACTATGATAAAATAAACATTCTCCAAAATAAATTTAAGTGCTGCAGTACTCTGAGTTATACATCCAAAATTCAGGATTTTAACACTTTTAAGATGTTTTCAAATTTTACATTGTAGAAACATATTCACTTTTACTTGAATCCAAATATGGATAACTATGAAATGAAATTTCTATACTATAACTTTTTAATGAAGAGTTAAAACTCATATTTTAAATGTATTGGTATTTAAATATATTAAATGCATTTAAAGCTATACTTTATTTATTTTTAAAGCTATACTTTTAAAAAGTTGAAACAAAATTTAGTTATGTCCAAGAAAAACATTTGATTAAAAAGAGATGAATGATATAAACCTAGTGGAAAGTGAGGCAAGGGGGAAAAGTTATTTAAAAGACATAATCTGTTTTAAAACAGTCCTATTTTGGTACCGTGAATTATACAAAGCATTATTTGGATTTAAGAGTTTAAACAATACATTAGAAACCAAAAATGTTAGTTCATAAAAACACTCACCTACAACACCATTCAATACGACCTTCGCCCTCACAAGTTTTTGCCCAATGGTTATCTGCCAAATTTTTCATTGCAACAGCATATTCACAAAGTGTTTCCTCATCCTCACAATGTTCTCGCCAGATCTTATCAAAATCTCCCACTAAAAGCAAGGGAAAAAAATGAATTAAGTTAACTTCACTTAAAAATGGCTTTTAAAAGTTTATTTCTGCATAACCTAAAATTACTTAAAAATGAGAAAGGCAAAATCATGAAATCAAATTTCATGAAGCTTAAATTTTTTTAATTTTAAAAGCTCCTTTATGCAAATGATGCATCATTTTAACTATGATGATTTGATAATCAAATTTCACCATTTTAAACAGATGGATTTGTGAAGCTGAATGGAACTAATAAACATAAGTAGACATAAGTGTGAGTTATCAGTTTATAAACCAAAAACACACAGATAGAGAACAATTATGGCTGGGCATTCAAGCATTAATTATCCTGCTACCCTTGGGCAATATGACCTTGCAGCACAGAGTAAAGTTACTTAAGCCTGCTTCTTGCCTATTATTTTCTTGGATCTCTACATACAGTTTCCTATATTAAAAAGGGGTTGATAGGTGAGATGGTAACATAAATTAGCAAGCAAGCTAAATATTTTTATTTACTCATTGGACATGCTCTCGGCATACTGTACTTCAAAAAATTATAATCCTAGGGCAAAAATACTGCTAGAGAAATTACCTTGAAAGCCTCTCCAAACTTTTAAGTCTTTATAAAATGTTCTGAATAAAAATTATAAGCTGACTATATTATCTGGCCACGACATTTTTTTTTTTTTTTTAAAGATTTTATTTATTTATCTGAGACAGAGAGAATGAGAGAGACAGAGAGCACATGAGAGGGGGGAAGGTCAGAGGGAGAAGCAGGCTCCCTGCCTAGCAGGGAGCCCGATGTGGGACTCGATCCAGGGACTCCAGGATCATGACCTGAGCTGAAGGCAGTCGCTTAACCAACTGAGCCACCCAGGCGCCCTGGCCACGACATTTTTAAAAACATTAAATCAGTCACCACTTTTAATATGAAATCTGAAAGAGCGAGGTGCGTTCTGATAAAGAATGGAATGAGAATGCTATGGCCAAATAAATGACATTAACATAATTGTAAAGGTAAAAGAATAAACAAAAGGATAAACAAAAATTATCATGGTAGCCTCACTCAATGTCCTAAATCATAAGATTAGGTTTTCTTGCCTTATGTTCAAATGTAGGCAATTGTTTGGTGACAGAATAAACTTAAAAACATAAAATAAAACAGAAATTTTCTCCCCAGGTGAGACTATTAGATTCTAGCATTTAAGAGGTGTATTTGGTTTTTTTTTTTTTAAACACAGAAAAAGAATTATAACAGTTCAAATTATCAAGACTTACTTATTCAAAATTTGAAAAACCTTATTATTGTAGGCAGAGAGTCCAACAAGGACTGTGTTGAAAATCAGAATACTAGCCCTTTAGTCTGACTAAATTAAGAAACAGCAATAAAGGTACATACATGCCCTCACACACAGTATATATCACAGTCTCAATCTTGGCCTGAATACTGACTGTAAACCCAAAAGGGATGAAGGGTTCTCTTTTGGGGGGTTATGTATTTATACAACAATATTTTTATTAACCAGTAATATTTGTGTAGTGACAGAGCTCTCAATTTGTTATAGAGTGGACTGCAAAAACCATCCACTAAAACAAGCAGGCAAATGTATTTCCTAAATTCTCAAAGAAAAACTCCTCAGTTTTAGCAACATCTTTCAGATATAGTTATTTACCAAATCTCTAAATAGAACTACAGGAAGTAAAGTCTTTGAAAAAAATATTTTGATTAATGATACATTAATAAACCTATGTGTTCCTAACACTCTTCCTGACTATTCATCAGACTTGGTATCAAAGGGTTCATTAAGGTATAGTATCATTTTATTATTTTATTTTTTATTTTTTAAAGATTTTATTTATTTATTTGACAGAGAGAGACACAGCGAGAGAGGGAACACAAGCAGGGGGAGTGGGAGAGGGAGAAGCAGGCTTCCCGCAGAGCAGGGAGCCTGATGTGGGACTCGATCCCAGGACCCTGGGATCATGACCTGAGCTGAAGGCAGTCGCTTAACCGACTGAGCCACCCAGGCGCCCAAGGTATAGTATCATTTTAAAGGTACTTTATCTTTTATTAAGATAGGTATCTTCAATTCTAAAAGACCTTTTGTTTGAACTTCTAAGTTTCACTGTCCTATATAATATGTAAAATAAATACATAAAATTACTACATCTGTTGGTAATAAGAATCATTCAAACAAAAGCTGTATGGGAAAAGCTATGTTTAACATATTTAAACAGATTTCCTTTCTGTAAGGCATTTTAGCTTAGATTCTACAGAAGATACAACATAAGACAAAGACCTGGGTATAAGTAGTTTGTTTGGGAGCGAATCCTAGGAAACAGGAGTGAGGGAGTGGGGAGAATGAGCCAAGGCAGGAAAAAATGCTAATACAAAGGTGCATTATTGAGTTTGCTGCTGTGGGCGAGAGAAGCGTATGAATGCCTCTGGAATTGTGCACCTAAAAAACAGGAGGCTGGAACATTTTATGCATCAGCTACAATCCCCAATTAACTGAGAGTTGTTGAGAACCTGTACTTCTAGTTTGCACTTAGACACTGAGTAAGGGACATCCTTAGCGGGCTCCAGCAGTGCTGAAGAACAGTGGAAAGCAGAAAAGAAAGCAGCACTCATTTAAAGTGTGACTTTGTTAGGGCTGGGTGCCTCTGAGCTCACAGTGTTTGTCCATCACAGCTGAAGACCAAGGGTAAGTTATGTGGGGCACCAAATACATCTACTACAACTCCATCACTGTATACTGTGGAATTCAATTTACTCTAGAATTAACTAGAGTTGCAAAGGCAACTGTATATATACAAAGATAACTGTATATATACAGAAACCTACTGCCCTTCAGCTTTTAAGAAGACCTGTAGTTTTTCACATTCAACAAAATTTTGTGTACATACTATCAATTTCTTGTAGAGTTTTAAAGCTTACTATCTGCTCCACTGAGGTTTTGAGGAAGGATTCAAATTTTGTCGGTAAAGCCTATTTAACTCAAACTGTTTGCAGAAAACTTCCAACTTAATGTCTTTGCTAACATTTAAGTCTCGCAACTCTCCCCAGGTATGCTGTTACTGAAACTGATGTGTGATTAGTAAAGTGTAGTACACTTATAATAGAGACTAAACAATGTAACTGTATATATCTTTCATTCTTTCAATGGATTTGCTGGGGGGAAAAACACTCTATGTCAAATGCTACCCAGAATAACAAAGTTAATGAGCTAGCACTGGCATCAAAGAAAGGGAAGAAGATATGTCATAAAATGTGGTGGATGCTATAAGGTATGAACCTGATTATGTTCCCTATGTCCTCTATAAGGCTTCCTGGACCCAGAACTTTTAAATCATATACAACAAGAATGTATCAAACCCTGTCTGCTAAGAACACACTATGTTAAATGGTGGTTACAAAGTTGAACAAAAAACACAGTCTCCAGTTATAAAAAAATTCCATGTTCTAGAATACCCTTGAAAGCTTACTATTTTTTAAATAAAGTTATTAAACAAAAATAGAATGGGCAAATTCAGTTTTTTTCCATAATAGTCCATTCTTTGTTTTTACAGTATTCAAAATAATGGTATTTATCCTTCAAGCAAAGTATTTTCAAAATAATTTATGATTTGGGTTCTAAAAGCCAAAACCAGTTAAGGTTGACAAGTGCCCAGTATACATAATGAAAACCCCTCTGCTAACTTGGTCAAAATGCATACACAAAAAATATGTTAAAACTTGATTCTAAGAATTTTTAGTTATCATTTAGTAATTAGGTCAACCAACATCTAAAAGATTTAATTATTTAAAAGAATAATACTTTTTCATTACCAAACAGCAAATCAGGAACTAAGAACTTCCTGAGGTCTGCATCAAAGATCTAGTCAACAGAACCAGAAATGCTTAAGTATTCAAGCTCAGAGTTCTCAATGAATTAGTAATCAGTCATATGATTTTACAATGATACTGGCATTTGTGATGACTCAAAATCACTGCGATTAATATCTATTGTCTTGCCCACTTCTTACGGACATCCTCTAAAAGTATGAATGGATCTTTAAAAAAAAGAGAGAAAGAGAAAGAAAGAGGAAGAAGGGAGGGAAAGGTAAATCTCCAATAAATACATACATTTCATTTTGTCCAAATACAGAGAATTCAAAAAATTATTTTTAGAAAGCACAATTAAAAATATATGCCTTCCAGCTGAACTTGAAATTAATAATTAGTGAACATTTTATGGTCAAACTAAAATAATAAACATAGAGAAGAAATCAGTAATCATTTGTTCAAATACATAGTTTTAAAGATCAAGGTAAACCTCTGCTTAGTCTAAAAGATAAAGTCATCAATTTGCCTAATAAGATTCTAGAACTAAGTTAACATGACTTCTATTTATTATATTCTTCTTATATTTAAAATTTTAAAACAGTAATTTAAAAAAAACTAATAATTTAAAACACAACTAATGCCAATTCAAGTTGTCAAACTAAGTTCAATAACAGAAATCAATGAACCAAGTTATTTTGAAGATTGGTCCTAATATCAAGAAAATATCTTTTTTTTTTGGTAAAGATTTTATTTATTTATTTGAGAGAGAGAGAGTACAAGGAGCCCGATGCGGGCCTTGATCCCAGGACCCTGGGATCCTGACCTGAGCCAAAGGCAGAGGCTTAACCGACTGAGCCACCCAGGCGCCCCTCAAGACAGTATCATAATTATTGATTAAATTCACCTCCACAAACATTTTGTGTGACAACTAAAAGAAAAAAATATGAACTACTACTTCCTATGAAAAGGCAGTACCAACTAACTAGGAAAAAATTAATAGCACATTAATTTATTAATTCAAAAGACAAAGTTCCATGGAATCTAAAACAAAAACAAAAAAACAAGCTCGTCGATACAGAGAGCAGATTGGTGGTCACTAGAAATATGGGGTGGGGTGTGGGAGAAATGGGTGAACGGGGTCAAAAGATACAAACTTCCAGTTATAAAATAAATAAGTCATGAGGATGTAAGAAAAAAAGTTCCATTTTTAATAATTTTGTGATTAGTTTAAGATATTATTACTTTGAGTGCAACTGTCTTTTAAGAACCAAGTACAATGGAGTTAAGGAGTTACTCATTTTTGCTCTTCTAAATAACCTCAAGAACAGGTCCAAACTCAAGTGAACCAATGGAATCCTCTATTTAAAAGTTGATACTATTCTTCCTTTTTGAATTAACCTCTCTCCTGCCATTTGTTATAAGCAAATTTCTTTCCTTCAAACAATAACTGAATTTACATATTCAAAAAGGTTTATCTGCTTCTTACCTGATCATCTTAAAATTCCTTCCTGTATGTATCTGCAATCCTTACGGTACTTTGTCACTTGTTTATGTATATTGTCTATTAAAACCGTAAGATGGTAATTTTCCCATTAGAAAGTATAAATTGAAAGGCAAAGACTATTTTGATTTATAACTTGTATAAGCTATAGGTGTTAGTGATGGTCCCCATTAATGGGGGAAAAATGTTTTACATTTTTGCCATATTGAAAAAATACACAAAACACCAAAATTATAAAATAAATTCGGTGCTAGAGTAAAATTCAAACTATAGTTGACAACTGTCAATGGACAATAGTGATGAAAAAGCAAAATTTGAATACTTCAAAATAGTGTTCTCAAAATATGAGTTACAAGAGGCTTAGAAAAAGAGTAGATTCAAAATCAATTTTCTGGAAACTTCACTGTTTTATGCTGATTTATATATTTTTTACTTTATGTTACTGTCTAAAGAAAAACTTGCAGCTGGAAATGCAGTTGTATCCATTAAGTTCTTTGGTAACAGTACATACATCTAAATAAAAATGTGAAAAAACAAAATTCAAATGGCATTTTCTACTGAAATAGAAAAAAACCCAACAGTACATATATCTTGTAGGAAAAGCTATAAGCTTAAGGAGAAATTATTGGCAAAAACACTATTTAAATAGATGAGCTATTTTTATGGGGGAAAAAAAGATATATGGTGCTAAAGTACATGCATTTTTACATGCCAGGACCATCTGATGTTTATAAGTATGTTAGAAATAATATTATTTTCTCAATAACTCCTAATTTTCACTCCTAAATTTATACAAGTTCCACTTTAAAAATATAAAGCACAGAAGATAAGAAATTTTGTTAAGTGTAAATCTGAGGCTAATTTTATTTTTTTATTTTTTATTTTTTAAAGATTTTATTTATTTATTTGAGACAGAGAGAATGAGAGACAGAGAGCATGAGAGGGAGGAGGGTCAGAGGGAGAAGAAGACTCCCTGCCGAGCAGGGAGCCTGATGCGGGACTCGATCCCGGGACTCCAGGATCATGACCTGAGCCGAAGGCAGTTGCTTAACCAACTGAGCCACCCAGGCGCCCTGAGCTAATTTTAGATAAGAATAGCATGTCATTATTCTTAGTGGTTTACCCTTGTTGAGTCATGATATCAAAGATCAACACTGCACTGTTGTGGTTCTTACATGGTATACAGTACAAAAGAAATCACATGATTCCATATTCACGAAACTCTAAAAAAGACAAATTTATAGTGAGAAGGGATCGGTGGACATGGAGTACAGAGTGAGAGAGGCGTGACTACAAAGGAACATGAGGAAATTTGGGAAACAAAAGAAATGTTCTGTATTTTTAGTGTAGTAATGCTTCATAGGTGTATACATCTGTCAAAACCAATCCCTATCAAAATACCATCAACTTTTTTCAAAGAAATGGAACAAACAGTCCTAAAATTTGTATGGAACCAGAAAAGACCCCGAATAGCCAGAGGAATGTTGAAAAAGAAAAGCAAAGCTGGCGGCATCACAATTCCGGACTTCAAGCTCTATTACAAAGCTGTCATCATCAAGACAGTATGGTACTGGCAAAAAAACAGACACATGGATCAATGGAACAGAATAGAGAGCCCAGAAATGGACCCTCAACTCTATGGTCAACTAATCTTCGACAAAGCAGGAAAGAATGTCCAATGGAAAAAAGACAGTCTCTTCAACAAATGGTGTTGGGAAAATTGGATAGCCACATGCAGAAAAATGAAACTGGACCACCACACCTTACACCACACACAAAATAGACTCAAAATGGTTGAAAGACCTCAGTGTGAGACAGGAGTCCATCAACATCCTAGAGGAGAACACAGGCAGTAACCTCTTCGACCTCAGCTGCAGCAACTTCTTCCTAGAAACATCGCCAAAGGCAAGGGAAGCAAGGGCAAAAATGAACTATTGGGACTTCATCAAGATAAAAAGCTTTTGCACAGTAAAGGAAACAGTCAACAAAACCAAAAGACAACCGACAGAATGGGAGAAGATATTTGCAAATGACATATCAGATAAAGGGCTAGTATCCAAAATCTATAAAGAACTTCTTAAACTCAACACCCAAAGAACAAATAATCCAATCAAGAAATGGGCAGAAGACATGAACAGACATTTTTCCAAAGAAGACATCCAAATGGCCAACAGACACATGAAAAAGTGCTCAACATCACTCGGCATCAGGGAAATCCAAATCAAAACCTCAATGAGATACCACCTCACACCAGTCAGAATGGCTAAAATTAACAAGTCAGGAAATGACAGATATTGGCGGGGATGCGGAGAAAGGGGAACCCTTCTACACTGTTGGTAAGAATGCAAGCTGGTGCAGCCACTCTGGAAAACAGTATGGAGGTTCCTCAAAAAGTTGAAAGTAGAGCTACCCTATCATCCAGCAATTGCACTACTGGGTATTTACCCCATAGATACAAATGTAGTGATCAGAAGGGGTATGTGCACCCCAATGTTTATAGCAGCAATGTCCACAACAGCCAAACTATGGAAAGAGCTAAGATGTCCATCAACAGATGAATGGATAAAGAAGACGTGGTATATATGTACAATGGAATATTATGCAGCCATCAAAAAAACCCCCGAAATCTTGCCATTTGCAGTGACGTGGATGTAACTAGAGGGTACTGTGCTAAGCGAAATAAGTCAGAGAAAGACATGTATCATATGATCTCACTGCTATGAGGAATTCTTAATCTCAGGAAACAAACTGAGGGTTGCTGGAGTGGAGGGGGGTGGGAGGGATGGGGTGACTGGGTGAAAGACATTGGGGAGGGTATGTGCTATGGTGAGTGTTGTGAATTGTGTAAGACTGATGAATCACAGACCTGTACCTCTGAGACAAATAATACATTATATGTTAAAAAAAAAAAAAAAAGATAGTAGGAACGGAAAAATAAAGGGGGGGAATCGGAGGGGGAGACGAATCATGAGAGACTGTGGACTCTGAGAAACAAACTAAGGGTTCTAGAGGGGAGGGGGTGGGGGTATGGGTTAGCCTAGTGATGGGTATTAAAGAGGGCACGTATTGAATGGAGCACTGGGTGTTATACACAAACAATGAATCATGGAACACTACATCAAAAACTAATGATGTAATATGGTGATTAATGTAACATAATAAATTTTTTTTAGAAAACCACTGAATTACATACTTTAAATAGGTTCACTTTACTGTACATAAATAGTACCTCAATAAATTTCATTTAAAAATATTAAGTGCCATAAGCAAAGTAAAAGTTACAAAATTAAAAAAAATTGTATTTCATGAAATTTGAGGGTCATCATCTTCTCTAAAAAGAACAAAAACCGATCACAAACAAATCTTGAACTTGTAGAAATTCAGAACTAAAAATTTATTTAATTTTTACTTAGGTATATTATTAAATATGGGCAGTAAGATATATTACCTACAGATGACCAGATTACCAAATTCACATTTCAAGAACCTTTAAAGATCATTTCCTCTAATATGAGGTAAGCAGACAAACTCATGACCAAGTGGAAACAAGTTCAACAGCCATTCTATGGCATTAAAGTGTTCAGGACCAGTGTCTCACCAATACAGTTAAACCAGGCTTCTCAGAATTCCTGAGCACCTGATATAGTGGACACACCTAAAGGGGAAAAAACATCCAAGGTGTGTGGTGTAGAAGCAGCTCCTCAGATTCAAACACAAGAACACCTGAAAACCGGCATCTTATACCCAACATGCCATGACTAGTCATTTCTCTGATGAGGGAAAAACCCCAATATTGTAATGTACTAAGAAGGTCAGACCTTTCTTATAAAAACAGAAATATAAGAAAGGGGGGGGCAAAAAAAACCTGTTACAGGGCGCCTGGGTGGCTCAGTCGATTAAGTGGATGCCTTCGGCTCAGGTCATGATCCCAGGGTCCTGGGATCGAGCCCCGCATCGGGCTCCCTGCTCAGCGGAGAGCCTGTTTCTCCCTCTCCCTCTGCCTGCCTTTCTGCCTACTTGTGCTCTCTCTCTGTCAAATAAATAAATAAAATCTTTTTAAAAGGGGCGCCTGGGTGGCTCAGTCATTATGCGTCTGCCTTCGGCTCAGGTCATGATCCCAGGGTCCTGGGATCGAGCTCCACATTGGGCTCCCTGCCCTGCGGGAAGCCTGCTTCTCCCTCTCCCACTCCCCCTGCTTGTGTTCCCTCTCTCGCTGTGTCTCTCTCTGTCAAATAAATAACTAAAATCTTTAAAAAAAAAAAAAAAAACTTTTTAAAAAATGTTTAAAAAAAAAAAAAAGCCTGTTCAGCCATTCTAATACTGAAGAAGAGAGACTACAGAGCAGTCTCGGTAGAAATTCCAGGAACCAGCCAATCTTCAATGTTATAGCCCTTAAAAGCACCCAGGCAGTACAGCTAATGATATACCTCTATTATTTCTTAAACCATGTATTTAACAAATTTAATGTTTCCTATGTTGCAAATACTGTTTTAAGTACTTCACAAATATTAACTCATTTAATTCTAATATACCCATTGAGGCAGATATTTTACTTTACAGATAAGGAAACTGAAGTACAGAGAGATTAAGTAAACTTCTCAAGGGTACACATCAGACCTAGTAGTCAACTGCCTAAGTCCACACTTCTAACCACCACACCATCTTGCCTCTCTTTACAGGTTTTTAATTTATGAACGTTCACAGATATGAACAAAGCTTTGCACCAGAACAAAGTACACTGACTCTACTTGCCACAAACAAATGGTCTTTTGTCAGTCAAATGCAGTTATTTAGTCTCTGCAACTGCATTAATTGTTAGATTTCTGGCAATGGTTTCAACTCTGGCTGCAAACTGGAATCACCCAGAAGTTTCATTTAATTGATCAGGAGTGGGAACTGGTTATTTATTTTAATGTTCCCCAGATGAAGCCACTGTGCAGTGATGGCTCAAAACCACAGGTCTATGGTAAGACAGTAAACTCAAATGCCTCTTGAAATATACAGATCAGTGAGACTTGGGGCATCCTGAAGAGTCAAATTTAATTAAAAAACAAAACACTGCATGGATGAAACTCTGTATCTACAAACACAATTTAGCCCACAGTCTATCTTGTGTTTGGAGCATTCTCTTTTTATAAACATTTATGATAAAAATAATTCAAAATGTAAAACTGAATATTTCCTACACTTGAGATGGAAAGAATTAAGAAAAGTCAGAATCAACGACATCAACATCTGTTATTCCCTTATGAAACAACTTTACTGATATGTGTACAACCACAGAGATCACTTGCTTAGTGTAAACAAAGGACTTATGAACAACCTTCTGAGAACTAATTTCTGTATAAATGGGACTAGGAATTTCTATATTAAGTAGAGAAATTTCTTTATAAATGAGGAAAGGGGATATTCAGATGCCCCTCTAAAGGAATGGTGATTAGCCATCTATTCTAAAATAACCCTTGCAATGGGCATCAACATACCTACACTTAGAGCACAATAAATTAATATAGTTTATATCAGTGGTTCTCAGATGTTTTCATTTTGCAACTAATACAAATTTCACTCCCAGAATTTAGGAGATTGATATTAGGATTGTAAAATTTTTATCTCTGAAGTTACAATATGTAAGTAAATATACATTCATACACAAAATTATTACCATCTTCTAACACACACACAGACATACAATACAATATCCTTGTTAGTTCCCATTTTTCTGTTTGGACAAAACTTTTTTTTTTTTTTTAAATCTTTGGTTAACACTGGTATATAGGAACCAATGGGCAGGGAAAGAGGAGTAGCAGATAAGAAAGAAGAGAAATTCACAGTATACAGTAAATTAAGGCAAGTTGATTCAAGAAACATGTACCAAATGTTAAGGACAAGGCACTTTACAGTATCTATATTCTCCACTATTTACTGTTTTACTTATAGAGAAACAGTATGATGTTTATATTGATAATTTCAACCATTTTTAAAAGAGTAAAATTAATCTAACTATTCAATATAAGAAGCCATGACCATAAATTCTTTACAAAAAAATTGTACCCAAAATTTACAATTTATAAATACAAATGAATATAAAAAAATTAAACTCTACCACCTGGAAATATCTATATTAACTTCTTTCTTTTTGTGTGTGTCTTAAATTTATAAGGCATGATGCTACATACTAGGGATATAAAAACAAAAGGCAGAGTCCTACCCCAGGAACTAAATTTAGTGGGAAACACAGGTAAATGAACTGGTAAAGGATAAATACAATAAAGGCAAGCACAACTGTGGTATGGAAACATAAGACAGAAAGAGGGGCACTAATGTAAAATTGGACACTACTGGTGTCTTCCAAGGATCTGTACTCAATTATACATTATCATCACTCCGTGGGGCAGTTCATCTGGCCTCAAACTTCCACAGACAGGGCTTCCAATCCTACACTTCCAAAGGATATATTCCAAACTAAACAATTACACCATCCCTATAACAAATCAACCTGTGTACTCTGTTCTCCCTGGTCCCATCCCAACACACACACATTTCCAAAATGGATGAAAATGGGTACTTACATCTTCCCAGACAACAAAGCTGGACATCATCTCTGACTCTTCCCCTTTACTTTTACTGAAACTACTCACTCTGACCTTCAAAAAGTCTTTGGTATATCTTTCTCTATTTTCATGATCACTGTTGTTACTGATGCTATCATTAACTCTAAGTGAGATCAGAGTAAGAGTCTCGTAGGTGATCTCTTTTCTTCTAGGTTCCTTCCTATTCTATAGTACTTTTTAGCTCAGTGTTCCTTAACTCCTCTGTCCATTATATAACCTATGGAGCTTTTAAATACATATGCCTATGTTCCACAAAGTTCCACAGATGATACTGATGTGGAACCAAGGCTAAGATCTACTGCATTTATTGTTTTTTCCCCCTACAAAACAATCAAAAGGATCTACGTCAATCAAGAGGATCTACTTAATTTTTACTGTACCTTTTGAAATGTAAAAAAAATACAAACCCTACAAAGATGACTAAAAATAACAAAATCAAATAGCTAATATACCATGTGCCTCTCACTGAAATGACTGTTTATCAATGTTCTCTTTTAGTGTTACTAATTATTAAACCTTTCATTTTTTTCTCTCTGCTAGAACGGCAGTTCCAACTCTCCTTGTGCAAAGTTAACAAAGCCCTTCTGTGGACAGTCTTCACCTTACTTATTCTGCTGACTAAATAAAGATGCTATCACAAAGCAACACTTTCTGATTCTATATCAGAATGAGCGTGACTAAAAAAAAAAAAAAGTAAAGAAAACAGAATAAAACCTCACTTTAAAAAACGTAAAAAAAAGAAAACCTGTTCTAAGTTTCTTGGGGTCATGGAGTTGGTTAGTATTTTGAAGTAGTGTCGAAGGCCACAGAAGGAAAAAAAAGTTGGGAAATTTCAATTACAAAGTCTGTTATCCTAATTTTAAAAACAATTTCAAAACTTTGTTTCAGGAAAAACATGAACATTACATTCATTCTTTCATTTTTAGACCTTCTGGTGTTAGTTTAAATTATTTCTAATTCAACATTTTCCCTCCCTGCCAATTCTCTTGTTTGAGGTGTTTGCTAAAGAATAACAATCACAAACGTATTTTTCAGCCTATCCAAAACTGTTATTCTAGCTCACCCTTTGTCTCAAACTATGAAGAATTTGAATAATCAATAAGAATTAAACATCTCAACTAGACTATTTAGTAGTTGCTTCTTAATATGCTGCTCACAACTGTTTATATTTGAAACATAATTAGTCTACAGAACCAACATAGCCTGTGTTCTCCTTTTGTGCTTCAGTATCAGTAATCTGTCTTAACTGCTTTTATAATATCATCATTGCTATTACTAACATTGATTTTAATATAGGAAACTACAATAAAGATCACCCATAATCCCATGACCTTGAGAATATCACTGTTAACAGGTTATTATGCATTTTTACTTTTCTCTGATTGATTTATAAGCTGCATGGGTTTGTGTGATGAACTGTTTTAACTTGTTTTGGCATAGAGAATAAATTCAGAGTGAATAAACTGATGAAATTTACTAAAGACATCCACAGATGGGTTAAAAAATCAAAACTAAATGGAATGGAAATCACACTTTTATTTCTAACAACTGTAGCCTTTACATTTTCTCAGAATTTTTACATCATTGAAAACTTTAAGTCTGGAAAAAGAGATGCCAAGCATAATAATCATCATTATAAGAACAGGATTATGTGACTAGGATTATGGAAAAAAACATACAAAGACACTTAAAATACACATGGCTCTACTTCAGTTTTCAATTAGATACGTACTCATCAGGCAGATTGGATTAAACAATGAAGTCCCTGTTTGGAAAGCAAAACTAGCTGTTTCTCATTAAAAAGCTGTCTACAACTCATGATACATTTAAAATGTTTCTGGCCTCCCATCCTGGTTAGTACTTGGATGCGAGGCCAGAAACATTTTAAATGTATCATGAGTTGTTGACAGCTTTTTGTGGTGTTATTTTTAAAATTCTGTATAGCAAAGACAGAAAACACCTGTATCTGCAAGCATATTTCCATTTATATAAACTCAATCTAAAAGACTGTCCCTTAGCTATAAATGGCTGACACTACAAACACCTCTTCTCACCACTGCTAGACATTTCTCTACCATTTCCTCTTGGTAACTAAAGACAAATCAGCACTGCCTACAACACTGACCATTATCTCCAATTCTCACTTTATACAAATTGGCAAAGGATCTTTAAGTGGTGACAGAGAACAGGTAGTAAATAGAGTAGAGAGGGAAAAAAGTGGTAAAAGAAGGAGTGCACTAAATCCACCTGCTCGTCTTTACCATTCTATCCACTACCCCTCCCAACCCCAAACCTGCTCATCCCCATCAACAAGCATCAGTTGGACAAATGGACTGGGAAGGATGGAGAGAAATCTTTTCCTACCACAGCAGGAAAATCTTATTTTCATTGTTATTCCTGCTTCATTTTCAATTTCAGTACCAGATATAAGGGAAGGGAAAACTACATTATCTAACTCTGTACTCATTATCCAGTGCTCACTCCTGTCCTTATTATCCAGTGAACATTCTTCATTCTACCCTAATTTATTTCCTTTCCTGCCATTTCTCACACAAAAACCCGTACCTCATATAGTCCCAACTCAACTAATCATACCTATTCCATGGATTACCCCATTCTCAACAATTCACATCTTTATACCCAACACAAACTTCTGCTTCCCATTTTCCCTCCTATTCCACCAACATGTGGAGTCACCATTAGGTGTGCAATTGGGAAGAAAAACCATTATGCCCATAAAATATGTACAGTGCTAATGATGAACTATCCAAACTTTAATCAAGTTGTTTCAGTATTTTGGGGATTTGGCACACTCACGTGTAAAAGGAACGAGCTAGTTTAAATCTCCATTTCAAAAACTGGCTGGCAAATTTCCAGGCCCCAGTGACAAGGATTCTGAAACTATATACCTAAGGTAGAGACAGGAATTTTCTAAATGGCACCCAGATGAGTCTACTGATCAGTCATATTTGGGAATCAATGATAAATGCTAAGGCTCCTTCTAGTCTAACATTCTAATATTCTAAGCTGGAATTTTCACTGCATTTTCTGATAGGAATACTGTTAAAAGGTGTATAGTTTATATCGTTGATGGTCTTACAGTTACTGTTTAAATAGGCCTGTATAACCTGACCTAGCACCTAAGCTCCATTTATATCATTATTTTATGACCACAGGTGACTTGCAAATGAACTTATATGTTTGCAGACTGTGGACCACCAGTATTATAACAATACTAAAACCTCAGAGGAAAACACTAAAAATTACTTTCTTGGGATTATGTGCATAATTAGACTTTTCCATAGATGGCCTTTTCACCTTTTCACAGATTTCTGCCCAATCACAACTAAGATTTGACCTACAAGTCAGAAATAAAAGTAGGAAGGGCATGCTCTTTAGGATCTTTTACTTTGCTAGTTCACTGATGGGGCTTTGTGTATCACTGAAATAAAGCCTAGAGAAATCTAGATCATTGATGGAATTCAGGGCATTAAAATACCTAACGAACAGTCTCACTCAAATGTTTACAGACTGCCAGGACTTTACCTGCCCAGAAGCACACTAGATCATTCATTTATGAACCACATGTATCTATTCTAGCTCTAGTAACTTCCAACTACCAATTCTCATTATAAACAAAGGTTCCCTTGGTTAATATTCAAGTTTAAAGACATGTTTCAACATGTGAGAACTAATCAAGTAAAAACAGCACTTGAAGACATGATGACACATCAGTAGTGTGTTGATTTAAGTGGAACCTCTTCATTTATGAATAAATTAATAATATTATTATAAAAAGGTAAAAATGGAAACCATTATATGCTAGTCAGCTTTTTCTTTAAAAAGATGTACTTGCTTAGAGTTTTACAAAATAGCATGATAAATTAAAGGAAATTGTGTCCATTTATTTCATTTCTCCAGTGGATTTCTCCAATCTACAGTGAATGCCATTATGTAAGTGCATTCTCTGAATATCAAGAATGATGCAATGGTTGCCATAACAACTACTCATTTTATTGAATAAATTGTGGGTTGGGGGTTAAATCGTTCTTTTAAAAAACAAATGTCAACATCCTAACTATGCCTGATAAGTCTCTTTCTATTGTTACCTATTAAACAGTAACTATAGGCCATCTTTGAGGATGACTATTTAAACAGCTATTTAAAAAGCTAGGCTTGAGTTGCCAAGGGAGGAAAACTTTGAATTTAAAGTTTGAAAAATGAAACACATCAACTACATTCAAAGGAACAAAAGATACTTCTTTTTAATCTTCTACAGTAACTGAAAAGTGTTTGTAAATCAAAAGTAACATGATATTACATGTCACTGTAACAAATTTTGCTTCTAATCCTAAATTTAACTCACTATAAGACTAACACTAGAAGACTGCCGACTTTTCAGTTTGCAATTAAGCTGAAGTGAGAACAAGTAGAAGGTTATCCCTCATTTTGATACTCAAGAAATTTCTCCTGAGTGTGTGAAAAAACTGGGAATTTTCAATGTCAAGTGACCTATAAAATAGCTCTGTAAAGAAGCCTATATTTAAAAACACCAAGGATAACTGTAGACCCCAACTATAAACGCTCCTCAGGCGAAGCAAAAGCTACTAAAGGCTTCTTCCTTTGCTTAAGATCTTCCATAGGACAGGTTCCCAGCGATGGCCAGCTTCACTGGCATCTGTGTCCTTAGGAGGCTTGGTGGTTACACAGACTATTCAAAGCTAAACAGTATTTTGAGAACCTGCCCCAGATCTTTTCCTTCCCCACCGAAATAAACAGTAAGATCAAGGTTTTGAAGAATGGCGGGTGGGGGGTATGGATGGCGCCCCTCCCCCCTTTAACAAGGTGAAGTCCAGTCAGCTAGAAGGCCTGCTGACTTCGCAGCCCTGGAAACCAATGCGAGGAAGCTCCAGCACTGCCTGGCTAAACCCACAGGCAAGGGGTCTGTCGGGGCAGCAAATCAAACACCCTGGTCAAGCGCAAGGGAGAGAGTGGCAACTCAGGCTTCTTTTAATCTTTCACAAATGGCTTTTACCTGCCTTCGTGTTCTACCTTCACCTCTCTCGCGACAAGCGACCTCCGCCTCTTCTGGGAGGGTGCGTTTGTTTGTGTGTGTAGTGACAACAATCTCAGCACCCCGACTGGGGACAGGGGATTGGAAGGGGTGGGGACTCAGTTCCTCCACAGCCCTGGAACTCTCCTGAAGGGCCCTCGAAGAAAAGGGGGCGGGAGAGCGCGCCTGACGCCGACTGAGGACTCGACCAAGAAGGGGGCGTCCGGGCCTGGGAGAGCGGCACTGGCAGGGGCTGACGTGCAGCTCCTTCAGGTTGTAATGGTGGCCCCTTGGGGGAGGGGAGAGGTGACAAGGGGCTGGGGGCGATGAAGCCTCCCCTCCCCCCTCGCTCAAGCTCGCTGTTTACCTTCCCGGTACTTCTTGCGGAGCCGCCGGTGGACGCTCTTCACCACCCCGGAGAGCTTCTCCTGCTCCAGCTTCCGCTCCTGCTCCCGAGGCGGCGGAGTGCTCGGGGGCCCAGCCCCGTGCCTGCGAGCACTGCTTCGGCCGCCGGCCTCCGGCTCCATATCGCTGCCGCCGCTGCCGCCGCCGCCGCCGCCGCCGCCCCTCGGGCCCCCGCAGACGCCTGCCTGACGGAGGAGGTGGGGAAGGAGGAGGCAGCAGCGGAGGCAGCAGCCGGGGGAGGCAGAAGAGCCGAAGCGTCGGCCTCGGAGGTGGCCCCTTACCCAAACACTCAAGCTGATTGGTGGACTGTGGAGGGCTGGGCGGAAACGGAAAAGGCTAAGGGCCAATGGACGGAGAGCGCCGGCGGCGCACCCGGTTGTTTGGGACCGCGAGCAGCTGGAGGAGGCGGGGCTTGCGGGCTAAGGGGCGCTGAGGCATTGGGAGCGCTGGGCCCAAAAGCTCCTTTCTGTTCCCCACCCTTCGCCAGATTCTGTGCGCCGGCGCTGTGAATCACGCGCTTGCGCGTCTGAGTTTGCTTCGTTGGGGCTCGGTTCTACTGCTCATCCTGTTCACGCCTTCCAGCCATTCCATCCCCTGAGGCCTCTACCTGAACCCCTGCTGTACTTTGTCACTTATAGGTTCTCTTTAGCTGCATAGCGCGGGGAAGCGCTTTTGAGATGACTCGACGCACAGGAATTTTACATTTCAAGGGACTCAAGCAGAGATGCTTTCATTGGCGCGAGGAGAGGTCTGACTACCAAGTGGTGACTTAATTCACGGGCCGGCAGTGGTTATGTCTTCAGTGCCAGAGCTGGGTGAAGGACATAGGAAATGGGAAACGGAGAAGGCCAAGAAAAGCAGTCGAAGATGATAGTGGAGAGAAAAGGAAAAATGGAGAACCCTCAACACATGCCCTCAAGAACTTTTGTGGTGGCCCGGGTGTCACAGGGAGCGTGCCCTGATTAAATTTGCATCAGAACTGAGTGCTTTTAAAAATTGGCTTGAGTGTCCACCTGTCCTTTAATTTGGTGGGTTAGTCTATGTGAAGTGTACCTAAGTGGGTTTGGCAACCTGTACCATCTCCTGCACCCGTCCTCGCCCTTCTCTTTGGAAATTCCCGGGGAGTGTGGTTGTTGATATCCGTCCCTGCTCCCCGGAGAGATGTAGACTGTATTAGTTCTTGAAGTGGTGTTGAGGCTGCTCAACAAAAGGCTGAGAGCTCTTAAAGGATTGTGTTAGGTTGTAGAGTACCCCCGAACTGCAATTGTTGGTTACGTGATGATGTTTGTAAAATGTTGCAAAAACTTTTTAACCAATGATTTTACGAATATAAATAAAGCTTGCGTTATGTAACTTTTATATGCCACCTTCTCAATAATGAAGACTCTAAAGAGCAAAGCACCGTACACACTCTCTAGAACATAGGAAGAACAGGAGGGGGGAAATGAAGGGAGAAGACTGGTGGAATATAGGGCGCCTGGGTGGCTCAGTCCTTAAGCGTCTGCCTTCGGCTCAGGTCATGATCCCAGGGTCCTGGGATCGAGTCCCACATCGGGCTCCCTGCTCGGCAGGAAGCCTGCTTCTCGCTCTCCCACTCCCCCTGCTTGTGTTCCTGCTCTCGCTATCTCTCTCTCTGTCAAATAAATAAATAAAATCTTAAAAAAAAAAAAAAAGACTGGTGGAATATAAAGATGGAAGATGTATTCCTACCTGCACAGTGTAGAGGCAGATCAAATACAGATAAACTTCAAAAGAACTAATTATAATGAAGTTACACACACATGTGTAATAAATTGAGGCTATGGTGGTCTTATTTGGGAGCTTTTCATTAGAGAAGAAAGAGAAGCTTTAATGACACAGTTGTTCTGGCTCTTTCCATATATATTTTAATATGTATGGGAGCTGAAAAGAGGTGCAAATATTTGGAAGTTACAACCACTGTAAAGAGGACATTAAATTTCATTTGTACTGAATTGTACTAAAAAAACAAACTCTCCCTGCTACTACTTGCAAATGAATTTTAAAGTCCTTTTTATTTCTTTTTAAAGATTTTATTTATTTGAGAGACAGAGTGATCGAGAAAGAGAGAGAGAGAACGCACACGAACAGAGGGAGAGGGAGAAGCAGGCTCCCTGTTGAGCAGGACCCTGGGATCATGACCTGAGCCAAAGGCAGATGCTTAACCGCCTGAGCCACCCAGGCGCCCCTAAAGTCCTTTTTAAAAGTAAAGATGTTTACTGAACGAAATTTGGAAAATACAGATGGGAGTAAAATAAAATTGCTGAGAGAGAAGATCTTAAGTGTTCTCATCACAAAGAAGAAATGATAAATATGTGATGGGATGGAGGTGGTAGCTAATTTGATAGTGGTAATCATTTTGCATTTTATAAAATATCAAGTCAAGATGTTGTACACCTTATACTCACAATGTTAGGTGTCAATTATATCTCAGGAAAGCTGAGGGAAAAAGTAAAAGTCACCTGGAAACCCACCACTTGGAGATAACAACTGTTAACATTTTTTTTCTTTGCATATATATCTTTATTTCAAATGGTATATTTTTGATGGACATAAGGTAATCTGTTATATGAATAGCCTTTCACTTTAGTAACCAATTCCCAACTATAGTATATTTATGGTGTTTTCAGTTTTTTGGTGTTCCAAATAATGCTGTGATGAACACCCTTGTACACAAATGTTTATCTATTTAATTATACATTTTACTAGGCTAAATTTCTAACAGTCAAATTTTTTAATCAAAGGGTCAAAATTTTAACTAAAACATGAGTCATATTTTTAACTAAAACATGTTAAAGTTTTTAATATATATTGTCAAATGCCTTGTCTGAAAGGGTGGCAGTTTATGTCACCTGAAGCAGTATATATGAATGTCTATTTCACTGCACCCTTATCAAATATAAGTATTACAATTGACAAAATCATTAATGAGATTTTTTAAAGGTCTTTGTTTTTAAGAAACATGTGGGACTTTTCTGCTGTTTTTTAACTAGCTATTCTAGTTGTATAATATTAACATTGAATATTAATATAAGACCAAATAAAAAGAACTTATTCAAGACTCTCTAGTTGTCATTTTTTCAAGCAAATTAAAGAGCTTCATTTTTTAAATGTGTTTTTGGTTTCATACTTCCTTGAGAAGGGAATTGGAAAGCTGGATTTTATTCTGAATTTGCATGAATTCAAATAGAGTAAAGGCCAATATAACCAATACTGACCTTTCTTAGGAGGATTATGGCAACTGGCCATAGACCACAGTTTAAAAGGAAGTTTATAACCTTCCTCTTGTGTGATTAGAAATATTGGAAAAAGCTTTCTATCTGTTAAGGTAGCAGAAGAATAGTAATAGGATTTTCCATTTAGTAAAATATTTGTACCAGTTGCTGCTAAGAGGGGTTCTCTGCAGGAAGTATGTTCGGTGCCATAGTCAACAAGCATATCCTATGTGCAGGAAAATATCAACACCTTTGCCTCCCATGTGATGACAAGATTTCATTTACTGTAAATATCTTATTTTTTAAAAATTCTCCCATTATTTTATTTTTTTAAGATTTTATTTATTTATTTAAGAGAGGGAGAGAGAGAGAGTGAAAGCGGGGGGTAGCAGCAGAGAGAGAGAGGGAGAAGCAGGCTCCCCCTGAGCAGGGAGCCCGATGTGGGGCTCGATCCCATAATTCTAGGATCATGACCTGAGCGAAAGGCAGATGTTTTACTGACTGAGCCACCTAGGCACCCTCTCATTATTATTTTAAACGGCTGGTGGAAAAGGGGATGTTGGAATAAAACAGTATTCACTGAGCAGGATAAACCAGTCTGGGAGGAGGAGGCATTTTTTCTAATGACTGCACTAAACCCCAGATAACTAAATTTCTCATCCTCATTCTTTGCCTTACCTGACCAACTCTTGCACTCTTCCCCATGCACATTTGGTGTGTCATAGTAAGTTTCTCTGTCAAAGAACTACTCAGTATAGGAAAAATGTCCTTGGCAAGAAAAACACCTGTCTTCTTTGTTTGCAGTTATATTCTTTATAAGGGAAACAAATTCCCATAGACAATAAGGATCAACATGTAAAAATAAGGTGCATTCTATTCTCAGTGAGAGTTCATAAAATATTAGTGATGAAAAGTAAAATTTTAAAATCCATATCAAAATCTGGGTGATGGCACTGAGTTAGTGAATAAAAAGGTTCTGGGTACACTTTGCATAAGTGTCCTTTCCATTATTTATCGAGTATTCCTGTAGGTGGGATAAGACTACACTTTAGGAATTGGAGTTCTTTCAATGGTCTAAAGCATTAATCATTTATTTTTATTCTCCACTATGTTTTTATTTATTCCTCTTTGACCCTCTTTATTATCAAAGTCTTAAAAACAATTAGGTTTTAGGGCGCCTGGCTGGCTCAGTCGTTAACCATCTGCCTTCGGCTCAGGTCATGATCCCAGGGTCCTGGGATCGAGTCCCACATCGGGCTCCCTGCTCGGCAGGAAGCCTGCTTCTCACTCTCCCACTCCCCCTGCTTGTGTTCCTGCTCTCACTATCTCTCTCTCTGTCAAATAAATAAATAAAATATTTAAAAAAAAAAACAATTAGGTTTTATTTTTCCAGTCCTCATTTTAACTGAATTTCTGAAAATTATATTTCTAAATAGCCATGAGCCAAAGATTTGGCCAGCTTGGAATATATCTCTATCTTCCATAATAAAAAGGGACATCAAGTCTTTTTATACTATTGAGGTACACCATTGCATTTTATAAATGTAAGTTTAATATTAATAACTCTATTAATTAAAATAATAGTGGAGAACTAGCAAGAAAAGACATATTTTCAGTGATATGCTTCATTCAGTATGGTGGATTACAACTTTAAAATTCCTTCTATTTATTGAAAATAGAATTATTTTCTTAAAGAATTTGTCTATAACTACTATCCAGTGTCTCCCCTGCAGTTCTTAATATATCTGCCAACATAAAAATCTTTAAAATAGTACAGTTTACCTCTCTTTCCAGAATATGCAGAATCGTATTAAGACCAGTATTAACTAGAGCAAGTGAAAACCATTAATTAGTGCCTAACTCCAAATGCAATGATAAAATTTACAATATTTTTTTAATATACTAATTAATGAAATTCATTTAATTTTCACAACAGGACTAACGTAGGAAGATATCTACATAGAAAATGTGAAGTATTCTTTCAGGTGATAGATGATGTTCTTATAATGGAGCATAGGAGTAAGAGATTTTCTGCATCCTGATTTCAGCTTTTCATTAACCACCAGGGCATTAATCACTTGATTTCTCTAAGCTTTATTTTTCCTTCTTTGTATGTTAAGTGAAGAGGTTAGATTTGACTTGTGTTTTTCAATATTCTTTTTTACCATGACACATGGTAAGAAATACATTTTTTTAAGTAATACATTTTACTTGTTTATCCTGAAAGACATACAAATGGGCAACAGATACATGAGAAGGTGCTCAACATCATTAATCATCAGAAAAATTAAAATCAAAACCATAATATTATTAAAGGATATTAGGTGGCCCCCAATCTCCAGAAAGACCAAAGTGGCAGACTTGGAGACTACCCAGCTTGGATCAACACCTAAGTCAGACCCAGCGCCCTCTATCTGGTCAAACCCCACTGGCTCTGTTTCTTGGCATACAGGGCAAATGTTGGACATTGAATGATGGAACTTCAGTCACTGTAATACTAAAATACCCACACCTCCACAGTCTCCCTTAACAGACCAAAAGGTTCCCTGCAGCTTCTGCTTCATTGTTTTGCACTTTTCTGAATAGACAGTTCACTTCAGAGAATATAGTTAGCAGAGTCTAAGTCTCTTATCTGGGCCTGCATTCATGCCAGAGGAAATCTCCCGGATGTAAAAATGGTGCTCAAAAGGAGCTGAGTAACCTCTTTATGGCAAGGTACATCTCACAAAGTGTTCTGAAAATTAAAGTGAGTCACAGAATTATAGTGGTTTGGAGGATGAAAGGGATCTTTTAAATTGGTCATGTTTTCCAAATTTTAGGCCAATACTCAATAGTGGACCATAAAATCAATGTAGCGTGCTCCCCAGTTTTAAAAACTAAAATAGTATTGAAAATACCACCATGTATTATTGCACTTAATGAAGGTAAGTATTGTCTGGTGGAACTTTTGTCCTAATTACATGTAAGTGTCTATATTTGTATATGTATAGTATATGTTTAAGTGTCCTGAGCCCCAATGTAAAATGTAAAGATAAACAAGTAGATCAATGGAACAGGAGAGACGTTCAGAAATAGACCCACACTTGTATAGACAACCGATTTTCTCACAAAGTTGCAAAGACATTTAGCGGAGAAAGGACAGTCTTTTCAATAAATGATGCTGAAACAATTGGACATTTATATGCAAAAAAAAAGAACTTCAGCCCAAGTCTCATGCCATATATGAAAATTAACTCAAAATGGAACACAGACCTAAATATAAAACCTAAAACTGTAAAAGTTCTGGAAGAAAACCTTCTTGACCTTGGGTTAGGCACATATCTTTTAGAGATGACATAAAGTACAACCCACAATAGAAAAAATTAATAGCTTGGACTTCACAAAAACTAAAATTGGCTCCTCTTCAAAGGATACTGCTAAGGGAATCAAAAGACAAGCCACTGAGTGGGAGAAAACATTTGAAATCATATGTCTCATAAAGGGCTTATATCCAGAATATGCAAAGAACTCTCAGAACTGCATAATAAGAAAACAAATAACTTCCTTCCTTCACAAAGGGGAAGAAGATATGAAACACTTCCCTAAAGATGATGTACAGATAGCAAAAAGCACATGAAAAAGTTTTTAGTCATTAGGAAATTAGTTATTAGGAAAAAACAAATTAAAAGCACATGAGATACCCACCTATTTGACTATCTAAATTAAAAAGACTGACCATACAAAGTACTGGCTGGAACACAGAGGTAGGGGAACTCTCATACAGTTGAGGTGCAAATGTTAAATGGTACAACCATTTTGGAAAACAGTTTGGCAGTCTCTCAAAAAGTTAAACATACACCTACCATATGATTCAGTCATCGCACTCCTAAGTATTTACACAAGAGTAATGAAACTATATATATATACATTTTATATATATGTGTGTGTGTATATATATATATAAACATTTACAGTAGCTATATCTGTAACAGCCCCAAACTGAAAACAACCCAAAAGTCTATCAACAGATGGGAATGATAAACAAACTGTGGCATAGCTATACAATAGAATACTAGTCAGCAATAATAAGAAATAAACTGTTGGGGCGCCTGGGTGGCTCAGTTGGTTAAGCGACTGCCTTCGGCTCAGGTCATGATCCTGAAGTCCCTGGATCGAGTCCCGCATCGGGCTCCCTGCTCGGCAGGGAGTCTGCTTCTCCCTCTGACCCTCCCCCCTCTCATGTGCTCTCTCTCAAATAAATAAATAAAATCTTTAAAAAAAAAAAAAGAAAGAAACTGTTGATTCATATGACAACATGAATTAATCTCAAATAATTAATGCTGAATGTCAGAAGTCAGACAAAAAACAATAATATACTGTATGGTACTTACCTATATAAAACTTTAGAAAATGCAAATTAGTCTATAGTGGCAAAATGTACATAAGTAAGTTATGGAGGTGGGGTAAGAAGAAGTGGGTAGGAGGGATTAAAAAGGGACTTGAGGAAACTTTTGAGTATAACGGATATGTTTTTATCTTGGTTTTGGTAATGGTTTTTTGAGTCTAAATTTATCAAATGGTACACTTTATATGTATACATTTTATTATATATTTATTATACCTCAATAAAGCTGTTAAAAATAATAAATTTAGCATCTATTATATGCCAGACCTTCTGCTAGGTGTTGTGGCTTCAGTGAAAAAAAAAAAGACATTAAATATATATATATTTTAAAGATTTTATTTTATTTATTTGACAGAGAGAGCGAGCACAAGCATGGAGAGTGGGAGAGGGAGAAGCAGGCTCCCCATGGAGCAGGGAGCCCAATGCGGGGTTGGAACCCAGGACCCTGGGATCATAACCTGAGCTGAAGTAGGACGCTTAACAGACTGAGCCACCCAGGTGCCCCGACATTGTTTATATTTTTATAAAGTTGACAGTTACTAGTAAGAGGACACAGATCAAATTCTATTTTTTTACTATTTATAAAACAAAGTAAGTGGAAATTTGATACAGACTGGTTACCTCTTTTGCTACCTAAATCAGCTAAGTGATCAACTTAGTGTGAAAATAACAAGGACTCTCTGTTAACTGAGAAGATATGTAAAAATAAAAGAGATAACAAATAATTTTTGAATATTAGTCTCTTACCAATGCCTTTGACTCTGAAACAGAAAATGATAAGCAAAGTTTCTAATTCTTAATGTGTTCTAATTCCAAATAGTTGATAGTTATAGGAACTGCAAATATTACTTAGATTTTTGTGCTAGATTAAAATATGTTACTTGGGCGCCTAGGTGGCTCTGTTGGTTAAGCGACTGTCTTCGGCTCAGGTCATGGTCCCAGGGTCCTGGGATCGAGTACCACTTCGGGCTCCCTGCTCTGTGGGGAGCCTGCTTCTCCCTCTCCCACTCCCCCTGAGAGTGTTCCCTCTCTCGCTGTGTCTCTCTCTGTCAAATAAATAAACAAAATCTTAAAAATATATATATATTACTTAATTGTAGGAGAATATGTTTTTTAAAGAAAATTTCCCATTGAGGTTTCATACCAGTTAAAGAGAACTAGTGGTAGACTGGTTGAAGAGAAATATAGTTTTTGTTTTATTCTCTGATTCACTTTATATGTTTGAGGAAAAGCATCAGACGGAGAAAGGCTTTTGTTAGTTATTTAGAAATAGTTATCTGCCAAGTTGATCTTAGCCTATAATAAGCTGGCATATGAGATAGTGACTAATTTTTATCAATTGAAAGAAACTACCTGGAGCACCTGGCTGGCTCAGTCAGTAGAACATGCGACTCTTGATCTCAGTATTGTAGGTTCAAGTCCCATGCTGAATGTAAAGATTACTTAAAAATAAAATCTTAAAAATAAAAACAAACAAAAAAACCCCACTACAATAAGTGACATGGTACTTTTAAGTAGAGAAAGTAAGCAAGGAAAAATTGTGAGCTAGGTAACTTGCAGGAATATAGCTTAAATGGGGTGTTATAGGTTCCTATATGGTGATTTTACACATTTTTTTCTTTCTTCTTTATTACATACTGACCCCTACCCTCCATCCTGTCAGCACTTGCATCTTAAAGATATTCCTATCTTACTTTGTTAAAAGATTAATAACATTAAAAGGGACACTTTGAACTTTTTATAAAAAATAAGTTAACCAGTCATTATACGACATGGATTTTAAGGATAAATACTTACGGTAAAGTGGAAGAGAAGACAAAGTTGGGAATGTAAATAATAGTGAAGCAAGATGTCCTCACTGATGAACTTTGCTTATGTCACACTTTTAACCCAGCTGAAGAAAAAAGGCAGTTATTCACACCAAAATTTTGTGATTTAAAACAGTATCAATCATTTATTTGCTCAAATTTCTGAAATTTAGGCAGAGCTCGGTAATGGTATCAGGTGGGTAACTCAACCAGGCCTAGAAGACCACTTCCAAGATGGTCTCACTCACATAGCTGGCACGTTGGTGCCTGCCTATTTCAGTCAAATAGCCTCAGCTCTCTACCTGACCTCTCCACATGGGCTCCTTAGGTTGGGCTTCTTACAGCATGGAGTGTTCACTTACAGCGTGAAAGTTCACTAACTTCCCCCAGAGCACAAGACACTTCTGGCCTTTTTGTGGCCAGACTCGCCTAACAAATCTAAGCAGTTCTACCACTCCTCTGGGTCATCAAAATTGTCTCCTCTACCTCACTCCCTTCCCCAGGCCTTTTTGCTAGCCCACCTCTTATACTTCCTCCACAATCCAGCACAAGGAGCACTTCCTTCATGAAACCTTTTTTAATTATTCCGTATTGATATGATAGCTCTTTCCTTTTGAAACCCGATAGCTCTTAGTATCTGCACTACTCATTTCTCACTGAAAATGTGCTATTTTATATTATCATTTACTTGCCTACGAATTGCCTGTCCTATGTCCTCAACCCATGGTGTGGTTCTTGAGGACACAAACCACGGTCTGTATCTCTCTGCCAGCGCTCACCATCTAGTATGTGCTAATTAAATGTTGATAGGGAAGGCAGGTGTACACTAGGGCATTTTAGTTCTTTTTTAGAAGATATTATTCCATTTGAAGCGATGCATATCTTGAACTTACATAGATGCTTTTAAAAGTGTATTCAAGAAGAGTTTACCTATACTACCAAAGAAGAATTTAAATTATTCTAGGTATAATGAATTCAGATCATTTATTTTATTATATATTTTTAAATCTTTTTTTTTTCTTTTGCTTCATATCTCTTGATCTTTTCTCATTGAGCCAAAGAAGTAAAGGCTTTTTAGGATGTTCAGCATCAGTGAGGTAAGTCTAGAAAATGCAAAGATAAAACTAGTTAGCATGGAAATAATGAGTATAAATGTTTATAAACTTAATTATCTTCGACTGGAGAGAGAACTAGAGGAACTTTAATAGTATTCCTTTTCTGAACTACATTAGCTCTATCAACACAGCTATTAACTCATTTCGTACTCTACTGCTCTGTATGTTTGCCACTGTTGTGACTTGGAGAGTAATAAATGTACCATTGCAATGAGAGAGGAAAACAGGTGCAAACAGAAACTTGAAATGGAATATGTCGAATTTATGAAACATTAATTTAAATAAATCCAAATTTAAATCCAAAAAATGTCTCCACTTACAGACATGTCAGCATCTTCAAAGTAGTTTTCTTTTCAGGACACTGCAGTGATTTAAGTTTGAAGAAGTTTCTGAACTTTTAACTTAAGGTAATGAGCCAGTTAATAGGAGACTGGGTTTTGTGTAGGAAGCAATTATCCCAATAGATGGGAAACTTGAGAAAATAAGCAAAGCATTAATGAGATTGGCAAAAAGGTCATGTATCTGAGAGCTGAGATGGAGTAAAAAGGAATGATGGTGGAAGAAATCATTAAAGACAATGCCATGAAAACCAATGAAAATAAAGATGAGATACAATATCATTGGATCTACCTCTCTAACAGGCCACAGAATTATCTCACCTAAAAATAAGGTGATCTCTAGATATCTGAGAGTCAGGAATCCATGCTTCATTCAGGAGCTTTGTCAATAATTTAGTTTTAGTCCAACCCAACACTGTGATAAAATAAGTTTTAATAGCATAAGTCATTATACACTGATATGTATACGAGTTTATACACAACTTTTGGGAATAGCAGGTCATAAGTACTGCTTCTACTTCCTCTTCCCTCAGTGGTTTCCCAATCCACCACAATCTGGCCTCCAACTCCACTGTGCTGAAATTGCTCTGAGAAGGTCAGCAATGATGTGATCGTCAAGTACATAGCCTCTTTTCACCTCTCAGCCTACTTTTCCTCTTAACAAAATTTGATATTGATGATTGTTTCCTCCTTGTAAAGCTCTTTCTTGACTTCAAAGCCATGCTTATCTCTTATTCTTCCTATATGGCCCTGACCACTCTTCATATTTTTTCCTTGTTCCAACTCAGCAGCTGGAGTTTTCCAAGGGAATCACCTCACATCATCTTCCCAAATGATTGCCTGCAATCCTAAAGTCCTATTACCTATATTCTTCTCAAACACTGATTTCTCAACTGTTTCTTGAGGTTTCAATCTGTCTTTGGATTTACAGTAACTGCTCATGCTTGATATTTCCCCCTCAAAACTTTTTTGTTTGTTTCTTTTCCTGTTTTCCATTATCAGCAATCCTATTTACTCTATTGTAATCCATTGAAATCTTGGAATAATCTTCTTTTTCACCTTTCCTCATTCCCTGTGTTTAAGTCTGGTCCATTCAACCTCTGAAGTGTGTCTGGTATCTGTCTATGCTTTTCCATGACTGTTATTGCTGTCCCAATCCAGGTTCTTATTATTTTTTACTTGCAATTTTTCTTAGTGGTTTCCTAACTGGACTTACCTCTCTGAATCTGATAGTCTCTATTCCTTATCTATTCTTTATGTTGCTGCTGGAGTTACTTTTTAAATGATGAGTTTGATCATATTACTTCAATGTTTTTAAAAAAATCTTCCTGTGTCTTCATGGTTTGAAAGCTGCCTGCTTAACCTCTAAAAAAATTATCTTTTATGAGTTTGAATGCTGATCCACAGAAGTGGATCCCTGTGATAAGAAAAATTTTTGGTTTTCTGAGTTTTTGAAACTTCTGAAAAACAACTTTTTTTTTTCTGAGTGGCTGCCTTGGCATTTTACAGAATGGCAACCCTCCTCACACCCAGAGTCTGGACATTTAAATAGGATCTGAGTTTAGGATTTCTGCTGAAAGTTCTTGCTTTGCTTTCCTGTTGTACCATTTAGAGGAAAGCCCCCCAGAAGTTAGTAATCTCCACCCCAAATACCTTGTAAGTAATAGATGTTTGCTACCCTGCTCTCTAGC
Organism: Neomonachus schauinslandi; assembly: GCF_002201575.2. NCBI lineage: Eukaryota > Metazoa > Chordata > Mammalia > Carnivora > Phocidae > Neomonachus > Neomonachus schauinslandi. The sequence continues at coordinate 69,772,056 of NC_058414.1, forward strand.
TCTTTCTCACTCATGACCTGGAATGGAGGTCTGCCCTTCCCCCAGTCATGGCAGACCCCCCCCCCCATTTCTGGAATTTGTAAAAAACAAATCTTGTGACTTTACTTCTTATGTTTCTTATGTGTGGGTGTACTGAAACTTGGCTTTCAATCAAAACAACCCCAGGTTTTGCATTTTCCCAAAGTAGGAGTTTGGATGCTGAGGAAGCTACCAGCCAACTCTGTGTGGGTGGTTTGTGCCTCCTCATTCAGCAGGTCACAGACTACATATTCTTACTTTAATACACCAGCTTTGGCTTCTAGCCTTCGGAAGCCATATTTATTCCAAATGACTCCCCACTCTCCAGGCACATTTGATTGAAACAAGAACAGACACCTGAACTGGGCCAATCACTCTCCCTCCTATAAAAAGTATACTTATGAGCTATGGGGTCACTATATTTTAATATTGGGAAATGAAGAAGAAGTAAACAGGCTGAGAAATCTATTTTACATTTAGAAAAAGGAATAATCATATATATTTTTATGCATATATATATATAATCATGCCATTTTGTTGATGAAAATCATTTAATAGATTCATATTGCACTTAGAATAAAATCCAAACTCTCTACTATAGGCTACCAGGCTGTGAATTTAATACTTCTTACTGAATTATTCCTATTTTTTCCACTTTCAACTTGTTCTACTTTCTATTTATGCTCCAGCCATTGGATTCTTTTGCACTCTTGACCATATCAAATTTTTCCAACCTTGAGTATGTTGAACATGTTATTTCCTCTGCTAGAAACCTTTTATGCTCTTTGCATTCTTGCCTTCTTCTCATCAGTAAAGTCCTAACACAAATATTTTCTCCCTAAAGAGGTATTTTATGACCATTCAATATGAAATAGTGCCCTCCATCTGACCAAAATTCTTTATCACAACATTATAATAATTTCCTTCATAATATTTATCACAAATTATTTCTTTGTTTATTATCTTTCTCCCTCACTAGACAGTAAGCTCCTTGAGGACAGGTATCACATTTGCCATATTTGCCACTACATACGCTTGCACATATGTGCATGGCACACAGTAAGAGTTTAAGGAATGGATGTTGAATTAATGAATAAGTTAATGAATGTTTACGTGCTAGACTTTCTCTTCACCACTAATCCCTGATAGATTGGGAGCTTCTCAAATGCAGGACCATGTTTTATTCACACTTATATACCATACTCTGAGCATAATTCCTGACCCATAGGAAATGCATGATAATACTTAATAATTTTCAGCTAAAATTAATGCAAATCATCAAACATTTTTTGGTAAAATAACTGCTTTGCACTGCTGTGCTGTGCATCATCTAGAGGAATTCTGCCATTATATACAAGACCAAAATTGTTCCTTGACTTGTAATAACTAATCTGTCACTCATTCATTCATTCATCAAATTTTGAGAGCCTATTATGTGCCAGGCACTTTTCTGAGCTCTGGCGATATAAGAATGAACAAAGTAGAAAAAAAAAACCTGTCTTCATGAAGTTCATATTTCAGTGAGAATAGTACCTCAAATATTCTGCTTTAGTTAATGAGGCTTGGTATACAGTATTTAAAAATCTGCCTAGCTAATTCCAATGTAATGTACTGCTAGGGTTGAGGACCATTGTTTTAGGATGACAAATCTTTTTTTTTTTAAACCATGCATCTCTAGTGACAACTTTTCCTATCAGCGTGTGTTAGTTCTCAGTGTGTCACTACAGTATTTGCTTTTTAACTTAGAAGATTTTAGGATAAATGAATATGTAATAAAATATGCATAAAATGCCAAGTTATAGGGATTTATTCTGCCTCACTAGGCACAGAATCCATTCCAAAGGAGTAGACAAATTTGAATTCTCTTCCACTTAGAATGTAAATTTGAGTCTTGAAGGCAAAAAGAATTTTTAACAAGGAACAGAAAATATCTTTGGTAGTTTCCTTTTCCCAAGTAAACACTGTTTTGTAAGATTGGAAAATTTCTCGTTCCTTTTTTTTTTTTGTATTGTCATTGTTTTCTATATTTAGTATTTATATTTTACTGCATGGAGAACTATATATAGTGATAAATTTTCATGGAGAATAAATATATGCAATAGGTCCGTATTCTCTAATGGTGTTGAAAAATTTAAATTTTATAAGGGATCTATAGATACTTTCTGTTACCATTTTTTTTTTTTGAGGTAAAATATATTTACAATCTGGTGAGTTACAACAGATGAATACATTCATGTAAGCATTAATTCAAACGAGATAGGGAACATTTTCATCACTCTAGAAAGCTACATTTTGCCCCTTCTAGTTAGTCTCCACTTAGCCGCATGTAATTGATGTTTTGATTGTATCACTATAGTGATATTTTTCCTGTTCTTGAGCTTCATATGAAAGGAATCATGCAATAGGTGCTCCTTTGTGTTTGGCTTCTTTCAAATGACATAACATCTTTCATATTTATTCATGTTATACAATAGTATATTATTTTCCTATTGTTGAGTAGTATTCTATTGTGTAAATAGATCATAATTAGTTTATTCACCCAATGATGGTCATTTGAGTTGTTTCTGCTATTAACAACTTTTTTGTTTTGTTTTGTTTTTAAGATTTTATTTATTTGTCAGAGAGAGAGCACAAGCAGGGGGAGTGGCAGGCAGAGGGAGAAGCAGGTTCCCTGCTGAGCAAGGGGCCCTATGCGGACTTGATACCACGACCTTGAGACCCTGACTGAGCTGAAGGCAGACACTTAACAACTGAGCCACCCAGGTGTCCCTAACATTTGTTTTCAAGTATTTTTGTATACATATGTTTGAATTTCTCTTGAATAGATACCTAGGAATGGAAATGCTAGGCCATAAGATAGGTATACATTTTACTTTATAAAAAACTGCCAAAACTTTTTTCCAAAGTGGCTGCATCATTGTATACTCCTACTGGCAATATCTGAAAGTTCCAGTTGCTCTATATCCTTGCCAATATTTGATATTGTCCTCTTTTAAATTTTGGCTATTTCTAAGGCTGTGAAATAGTATTTCATTGTGTTTGAAATTTGCATTTTCCTGATTACTAATAAAGCTGAATGCTTTTTCATATGCTTATTGAACTTTTCTGTTCTAAAATTTTCAGGGGCACCTGGTGGCTCAGTCAGTTAAGCAACCGACCCTTGATTTCGGCTCAGGTCATGATCTTAGAGCCGTGAAATGGAGACCCACGTCAGGCTCCGCGCTCAGCTAGGAGTCTGCTTGGGATTCTCTCTCTCCCTCTCCCTCTATCCCTGTACACCCTGCCCCTGTGCTTTCTGTCTCTTTCTATAACAAATAAATAAATCTTTAAAAAATTAAAAAAAGAAAAAAAATTTTCATTTGGTTCTTTTATGTAGTTTCCTTTCTTTGATGAGATTTGTCTATTGTTGACTCATTTTGATCATCTTTTTCTTTCTTTTTTTTTTTTTTAAAGATTTTATTTATTTATTTGACAGACAGAGACACAGCGAGAGAGGGAACACAAGCAGGGGGAGTGGGAGAGGGAGAAGCAGGCTTCCCGCTGAGCAGGGAGCCCGATGCGGGGCTCGATCCCAGGACCCTGGGATCATGACCTGAGCTGAAGGCAGATGCTTAACGACTGAGCCACCCAGGCGCCCCGATCATCTTTTTCTTTTTCTTTTTTTTTTTTTTAAAGATTTTATTTATTTGAGAGAGAGAGAGAGAATGAGAGGGAGGAGGGTCAGAGGGAGAAGCAGACTCCCTGCCGAGCAGGGAGCCCGATGCGGGACTCGATCCCGGGACTCCAGGATCATGACCTGAGCCGAAGGCAGTCGCTTAACCAACTGAGCCACCCAGGCGCCCCCGATCATCTTTTTCTTAAGTCATGAACATCTTCATAATTATTTCTTTTAAGTCCTTGTCTGCTCATTTTAACATCTTAGGTCAACTTGGGATCTCTTTCTATTAAGTCTTTTTTCTTTTGACTAAGGATTATACTCTTGTTTCTTGGCATGTCTAGTACTTTATGATTGCACATTGGATATTGCAAATGATGCATTGTAAAGACTCTTGATTTCATTATAGTTCTAAGGGAAATGTTTATTTTTGTGTGACCAGGCAATTTAGTTACTGGCTGATCACCATGATCTTGTGGAGGCTTGGTTTTTATACTTTGTTAGGGAAGGTTTTGCCAATAATATCAGGGATTAGTTTTTGCCCTTAGTCTTAGGATATACAATTTATTCCTAGAAAGTAGTCTTTTTATCAACAATCATGATTGTTCTGGGATTTCACTGGAAAGCTTGAGGTGTTTATATAGCATTTCACTTTGACTTGACTCAAACTCCAAAGTCCATTTTTCATGAGGTAGTCAACAGCTGGATTCCTTGCTCACTTTGTTTCACTTTTTTCTTTTAACCTTCTAGCTGTTGTTTTTTCCTGGTCTCCTTGTATTTGTCCTAAACATATGCAATCTGGGGGCTCCCCAAGGGTTTGAAGGTAGTTTGCATCAAGATTTTGGAGCTTGGCCCTCTATGGCCTTTTCTTTTCTGGATTTATCCCCTAAATTTTCAGTTACTTTGGGAGCCCCAATTCTGCCTTCTGATACTTAAGGAAGTAAGACTATGGCTTTCTCTTTATGTTCTAATTGCTTCATATCCTCACAGGGGGAAATGTATAAATATGGATCTCATCGAGTGCCAGTTCCTTCTTCTTTCAAGTGTTGAATTCTTCCCTAGTTCCTGCTTGCATTTGATCACTATACCTTGCCTTCAAATAGTGTGTGTGTGTGTATGTGTGTGTGTGTATTTTCAGGGTTTATAATAAATATCTATAAGAGATTTAGTTTGATACTAGCTACTCTGATAGTACAGTACTGTTACCATTATTATAAGGACAAATTTCCCTATCAATGCTATCTTTTTATAATCCTTCTTCATGAAAAAACAAGAATTATGGAAGGCATGGTCATAGTAGAGGGAACTGAGATTATTTTAAAAAGGGAGTAGCCAAATTCTCATTTCAATATAAATTTGCCAATTTGCTTATGTTATAATGTTCCTATATTGTCTTTCCTGGAGATAAAGGATAAAATCATAATATAAGACTGTGGAGATGTTCCTGCTGATTAAGAATAAACTTGTGGTTGTCATAATTAATGAACATCTTATGCCAATTATTTCTAATTTGATCTAAAGTAGAGAAACCAATATTTTGAGGGATTTACAATGGATATCAAGTATTATGGACTGAATTTTGTCCCCACAAAATTCTTGTGTTCAATCCCTAGCCCCCAACTGTAGTTGAAGATAGGGCCTTTGAAAAAGTAATTAAGTAAATGAAATCATAGGGGTGGGGCCTTAATCCGGTAGGACTGGTGTCCTCCCATCCAAGTGCCCTTATAAGAAGGGAAAGAAACACCAGAGCCCTCTGTCTCTGTCTTACTCTCTCTTGTCTCTCAATCTCCACCCACACAGAGGAAAGACCCTGTGAGACACAGAGAGAATGTGGTTCTTTGCAAGCCAGGAATAGAGCTCTTACCAGAAACTGAATTTGCCAGCACCTTGATCACGGAATTCTGTGAGAAAATTAATTTCTGTTGTTTAAGCCATGCCATCTGTGGTACTCTGTTATGGCAGCTTGAGCAGTCTAATGCATCAAATTTGAAATCTTCTTGACTATTCATTATTCAAACTTTGATGTTAATTACTAAGGTTTATAACTAATAGCTATTTAGAACTCTTTGACCAGAGAATACTATTTTTTCCTTAAATTTTCTCTTCCTCTCCCACTTCTTTATATTTTGAGATCATTCATATTTACAAGTAAGATAGGACTTGATTTTTAAGATTTCTTGAATGATTCAGAAATTCTCAAGAAATGTGGAAAACCTGAGAGCGAAAAGCAGTATCTCAGTCATCGTATTTCAAAATGTGCCAGCAGGGCGCCTGGATGACTCAGTGGGTTAAGCGGCTGCCTTCGGCTCAGGTCATGATCCCAGCGTCCTGGGATCGAGCCCAGTATTGGGCTCCCTGCTAAGTGGGGAGTCTCATCTCCCTCTCCCTCTGCCGCTTTCTCTATCTTTCTCTCTCTGTCTGTCAAATAAATAAATAAAATCTTAAAAACAAAACAAAACAAAATGTGCCATCAAATTTACTTTGGCTTCATATAATGTCAAATGTGCCACTCAAGTTTCTCTTCAAAGTAGGTATCACTGAACTCCAGACATTAGACAGAGTAAGGAATCTTTCACTATTGTTCCTGTGTTTACTTTTGACAACGGGGGACGTTTTTAGTTTTTCCAGTTTAGTTCCCGTGGCTATATTGCTAATGTTGCTAACTAAACAAACAAGCCAAAAAACAAAACAAAACAAAACAAAAGTCCCATTCTATCACTAGACTCTATAACCCAACACTATAATTGATTTTATAGAATTCTATAATAGCATAATAGCAAGGTATGATATTGTACTTACTCAGTGCTTTATTATATGGTGTAGCATAATGCTGACTTATTGTCCATTTTTAACGCAGTTATAGCAACACAAAGGAAATAGTTTTAAATCTAAGGGGAAAGGGGGGACATTTGAATGTATTAGACAACTGCAACTTCATAGAATGGTTATCTTATTTCATCTTTAAAATCCTAAATATTTTCTAGTAAGTTGATTGGGTTCACCACAATGTCCATTGTATCACATGTGTTGTGATTTTATAATTAAAGAGACCATGGCTTCATTTCTTCAGTAGCCCTGCCACCCTAGTGGAAAAAATCTCATAACTAGGCCTTTATAGGCCTAGAGGAAGTGATGTTCATTGAAAACCTGAGTTTAGGTATGCAGGGTGAAAGGGGGGATTCATTTGCTGGCTAACAAGTTGCTAGGCCACATTATTATCTGATAATATGACCATGGAATGCCATAAATGGGTACTTCAATCTTAGATTTTAGATTATATACTTTAGCATCCCTGTTTTATTTTTATTTTTTTGAAGATTTTATTTATTTATTTATTTGAGAGAGAGAGAGAGAGAGGGAAAGCACAGAGAGAGAAGTAGACTCCCCTCTGAGCAAGGAGTCCAATGCATGACTCGATCCCAAGACCCTGGGATCATGACCTGAGCCAAAGGCAGACACTTAACTGCCTACCCAAGCGCCCCAGCATCCCTATTTTATAGATGAAGAAAGGTTCATAGAAGCTGATTACAGGGATTCCCCAAAGAAGTGATAAAACATTTTAAATCATCTTTTATTTCCCCATATCTCAATTCAGTGGTAAACATGCCTCTTTGATAATCATTTCTCTAGGCATATCATGTCCCATGTATGTAGAAACTCAGAAAGAGCCCTCTGTTTGCAAATGGTAAATGTTTGTTTCTGGTACTTGAATTAAAAAAAACTACACTATGAGAGTACAAAATGAGAGCTAAGAGTGAGAAATGGGATTTCATTGACAGTGCAGATTGGATAGCAGAAATACCTTGAGTTTTAGAGAGGGATACTAAAAAGCTCCATACAAAACATATGGGCAAAGAAAACAAAACAAAACAAAAATGCCAAGCTAAATCTTTTAAAATTTAATCAGCAACATTCAACAATATTTAGACTTTTCTAAGTTATTGTATAACTTAACTAAGTTATTTTGCACCTTGCATGGCTCTAACAGATGTTAGATTTCATACATAATTTGTAGATATAAAACCCTTGTGGGGCGCCTGGGTGGCTCAGTCGGTTAAGTGGCTGCCTTCGGCTCGGGTCATGATCCCAGGGTTCTGGGATCGAGCCCTGCATCGGGCTCCCTGCTCCGCGGGAAGCCTGCTTCTCCCTCTCCCACTCCGCCTGCTTGTGTTCCCTCTCTCACTGTGTCTCTGTCTGTCAAATAAATAAATAAAATCTTTAAAAAAAAAAAAACCCTTGCTTTTGCTGGGTAACATACATCATACTATCACCATACTTTCTGATGCTATGGAGTCAGCTATTCATTTGGATGCAGTACTCTTCAGGTTCTTTGGCAATTACCAGAAAGTATTGAGCGTACCAAACTGAAAAATTATCTTGGTTTTGAGACGGAAGAATCCACTTTATGGTCTCACTTATTTATGGACCTGTTTGTTCTTCCATAATTCATGTAAAGTTGAAAAAAAGGATAGGGAAGGAAGTCAACAGTTTTAGCGTTAGAAGCAAAATTATTATTCAAAGAATGACCTGTGAAAGGATGTTTTGGGTGTAGTCCCAATAGTTCATTTTTGCTTTTGTTCCCTTGCCTAAGGAGATATATCCATAAAGATGCTGCTAAAGCTGATGTCTGAGTTTACTGCCTGTTTTCTTTTGGGAGTTTCATGGCTTCAGATCTCACATATAGGTCTATAATCCATTTTGAGTTTATTTTTGTGTATGGTGTGACAAAGTGGTCCAGTTTCATTCTTTTGCATTTAGCTTACCAGTTTTCCCTACAACATTTGTTGAAGAAACTCTTTTTCCCCATTGCATATGCTTGTGTCCTTTGTTGAAGATTAATTGATCATATAAGTGTGGGCTTATTTCTGGTCTTTTTTATTCTGTTCCATTCATCTATGTGTCTATTTTTGTGCCACTACCATACTGTTTTGATTATTATAGCTTTGTAGTATATCTTGGAATCTGGGATTGTGTTAACTCCATGATGGTAAATGAAATAGGTCAGACAGAAAGACAAGTATCATATGATTTCACTTATATGTGGAATCTAAAAAATAAACAACAACAAACCAGACTTTTAACCTCAGAGAAGAAACTGGTGGTTGCCAGAGGAGGGGTGGTTGCAGAGATGTGTGCAAAATATGTGAAGGCCATTAAGAAGTACAAATTTCTAGTTATAAAATAAGTCATGGAGATGAGAAGAACCACATGGGAAATTTACTTCAATAATTTAAAAAAAAAGAAAGAAAGGAAAAGATGATTCAGGAATGGCTCAGTCAGAGCAAGATCTTAAGCGTTCCTAATTTTATATGATGATCTCACAGAGATCAAAGACAAGTAAGAAACTGTAATCTGGGAATATAAAAGAGAAAGTATAAAAGAGATAAGATTTTTGTTGTTGATTTTGTTGTTAAAAATGTCAAAGAGTTAATTTTTCTCTTCCTTAGGGCATTTATCTAGATCTAAACAAAGGAGTTTGAAATTTCCATCTAGATTTTATTTTACCATACTTTGCTGCTGAAATGTTGGCTTTTCCAGACTGTTTCAGAAAAAAACCTTAATGAATCAGACAATTGAATGAGGAAGTGGTGTAGTATCCTTGGGGAGAAAAGGCCCAGGGAAGTCAGGAAGTCTGGGCTCTGGATTCAACCTTGACACTAACTTTCTGGGTAACTGAGCAATTTACTAAATTTTTCTGAAACACAGTTTACCTCTAAAAATAGGATATTGAACCAGATGTCTCAGATCTTCAGCAGATTTTGTGTTTCTAATAATTGTTAAGCCTCTGTTTTCACAGATATCATGTGATCTGAGAGCATGTGTACAATTCATGGCAAGATGTGGAGTGAACTAATTCCAGATGAAAAGAATTAAATTTGGTTGGTAATTTTTTCCTAACCAAAGAGTTTATTCACAATGTAGAAGGTGGCATCTTTTTGAAGTTCAAAGAATGTAATATTAATGTTTTGAGTTAGAGTTTTGTTAGAGGACATAGGGAAAGATCATATAAGAATGAGAAATTCTGAATATCTTTTAAATGTGTAATGCTAGAGTGATACCAAGACTGAAATCATCCATCAAGTACACAGAAGATTTAGCTTTACAGAGACTGAATACAGGGTATTCAAATTTATGTGAACTATTTTTTTTTTAAGGTTTATTTATTTATTTTAGAGAGAGAGTGCATGTGCAAGCTGGGGGAGGGGCAGAGGGAAAGGGAGAATCTCAAGCAGACTCCCTGCTGAGCACTCAGGGCTTGGTCCCACGACCTTGAGATCATGACCTGAGCTGAAACTAAGAGTCGGATGTTCAACCAACTGAGCCAGCCAGGTGCCCCTTATGTGAATTATTCTTGAGATTACATTAGACTTTAAATAAAAACATCTTTTTAACTAGATCTAAAGGGGATGAAATTCCAAGAGTTGATTAACAAATGATACAAAGGATTAGATGTCTTAAATTTTTTACAGGAAATTATAAAGTGACACATTCAAAAAGTAAAACTGGCAAGAAAGTAATTTGTCCAGATGTGCAATATTATTTCAGATAATACAGGTAAGCTGATATTGCTAAATTTGGACAACTGGAATGAAAATAGAGAAACTTACATTATAAAGGACTCTATTTTGACTGAATTCAGAATATTTTGCAGTCAGCAGATTGTGTCAGAGCTGTTAGCATATGTCCATATGATAATACACCTGACAAAGAGGCTTAATGGGTGGAGAATTAGGAATACAATAGTGATCTCAGATGACACAGGAAGGGTGAGGTAGACAACTCTGTAAGCTTGCTAAAGAAGTATAAAGACCCACATCAATGCCATGATTAAATTGTATATTTCAAATTCTGTATTTGTATTTCTGGGATCCAGGTATGATAATTAGGAGGGAGGATATGATCCTGAGATTGTTTCCAAGTTTTTGCCTTCTCAAAGCTCCTACCCTTCTCACTCCTTTACAAATTTTTGAGAATTGATATAAGTAATTTGATCATTTATAATAATTCATATTTGGGGTAGATATGTGGAGTGACCTCCAGTAAAAGTTAAGTGAGAGTTATAGGTCTTCTCCATAATTTCACCATGAGGTGATACCTTAGATGAAAGCAAGACCAAAGTTGCCACACATACGAACATTACACAGCAATATTTATTGGGAAAAGGTCATACAACTGTTCTTTAAATTGTATCATTTTTGGCACTCTGCTACAATCTTGCATACAAGCTTCAATACGGATGAATGTAACTATATTTTAATGTCAAGTATAACTAACCTTTTAGTTACAGCCAGGTGACAAAATCTTTCATTAGGCAGCCAAATAATTTATTCATAATCCTAAACCAAGGCTTTATTCTAAAAGGTGTAGAATATTGAGTTGCCTCAGTACTAGGCTATTCATTCAAAAGTGGGAACATCTGTATAATATTTCTAGACAACGTATACATCTTGAACACCACTCATTTCACCAGTGGGAAGTCACTTCTAACATCTAACAAAGCCTCTGGTGTTGACTGGAAATAAAGATACTTGAAAAGCTGGTGTAACAGCCTCTGTATTGTATGCTATGGTTAGAGCTACTCAAAGTACCCAACAACCTGTGAAATGTATGTTTCTGATTAGAACACTTCGAATGATAATTACCTGCTTGTAGGGTAGAACTATCTACAATGGAGTATCCGAAGGTAAATTACAGACAATATTGAGCAATTTCTTTAAAATGTTAAAATAGCAATTATTTGGGTTTTATTTTTAATATAGATAAATAAAATAATGAAAATAAATACTGGCCTATAATTCCATTGCTCAGTTAATATGTTAACATGTCAAGTAAATAAATACTTGGATGATAGAAAAATTCATGCTGTAGAGAAAGATACAAACTGGAAGGTGAAAGTCTCACTTTCCCATTTCCTTCCAGACATCTTTATTCACAACCCCAGGTTTTTTTTGTTTTATTTTTTGGCTTTTTCTTTGGGGGCAGTTGTGTTGTTTTGTTTTGGTTTGGTTTGGTTTGGTTTTTTTGGTCATACTCCAGAGTAGGCACCATTTTCCTGCTCTCTTTTGGAAAAAATATTATTATTCTCTCTTTCTCACAAAATGATCATCTTGTTCTTATTGATTTATAGGAGTGCTTTATAAATTAAGGAAATTAATCCTTTTTTACATGTTACAAATACTTTTTCCTTATGTATTGTTTGACTTTGCTTATAGTTATAATTTTAGTTTTCACCATACAGAAGTTTTTCCACATTGATTTGAAACACAACTTTAACATAAAGGAAATCTCTTTACCCATGTCTCTCTCATACTTTTTTTTCTTTGAGATGTAATTGATATATAACATTGTGTAAGTTTAGGGAGTACAAGGTGTTGATTTGATACATTTATATATTGCGATATGATTACCACCTTAGCATTAGCTAACACTTCTACCCTGTTACATAATTGTGCTCTATTTATTGTCTTCTCTTCCATTGACCTATTTCTTCGCAAGTTCCAAACTGTTTAATTATGGAAGCTACACTGTGTCTTAAGGGTTAGTAGGACTAGACCCTTTCATTCTTCCCTTTTAGAATTTGCTTGACTTGTCTTTGCATGTTTGGTTTCCCAGATGATCTTTAGCATAATTCTGTCCAGTTGAAAAAAGAAATTCTTTTGGTGTTTTGTCATTGCATTAACTTACTGAGTAATTTACAGGAGAAATGGCATCTTTATAGCATTATCTCATATGTAGACAAGTGTGTGTGTGTTTTGTAATTTCTTTAAATCTTTTTATATATTCCCCGGTATTGTTTTAAAGCTTTAGGCATATAGGTTCTGCATATTTCGTATAAGTTTATAGTTAGATACTTTTCTTTTTATTGTTTCTATAAATGGGATCATTCCTTCCCATATAGTTTCTATCTGGTTATTATTTGAATATTAAAATGCTATGTATTTTTAATGTTAAGTGTGTAATCTGTGAGCTTATGAATTCTCTCATTATTTCTAATAGTTTTCCCTTACCCTTAAACACACACACACGCATCCTAATTGGAAATAGGGAAAATATGGACATATATATTATTTATTGATTCTCCACAAAATTTAGTGCCAAAACGTAAAGTATCTTGCAAAAGTTTATTTCTACCTCAAGCAGAACGGATAGACCAGATACGTATATGTTATTTAGACAATGACTGTATTGGACGAAAGAGAAAAAGAATTGTGGCTATTTACAGCATTGTTACTGTGGTTGAACTCTGTCTGAAAGGCTTAGGATTTATAACTATGATTGAAACACTGAAATTTTGTGAACAGTTTGGGGAAAAGGTAACAGGTTAATCAGTTTTTCAGACTTTCTGACATATTACTTTAAGGTTAAAGTTTGATAACATAACTTAATTGGGTCATTAGCCTTACTCTAGGTTTTTGATTGAGGCTTTTTTAAAAAACCTTTTTGTTTCTATTATGGGCAAGGGAAAAACATTGAGAAGAAACTTTGTGCACCCAGCTCATAATTGTAAACAGGGCAGAGACAACTCTGTCCATCTCTACCAAATAGGCCTATAGTGGGAAGCAGCAATTTTCAGGCCTGAAGTGACTGAGCCCAAAGTAGAGACTGTTGTGTTAAGAGTGGCTCCCAGAAAGCCTTGGGTAGAAGCAGGGACTAGGAAGTGACCTTGAGTCCCTGGAGAACCAGGAAGTAGACCTTTGTAAGGCCCAGTCCCCACTGGAATATAGGAACATGACGTTTTGAAATAAACATTTTCTTGAATGTTTTTTCACAGGATTTCTGAGATGTATTACTTAATTCCTTCTCAAATGTTTGCTTCCCATTCTTCAGACTTGACCTAACCTAAGATAGAAAATGGTTTCAGACCAGTTCAAAATGATGACTTTTTTCATGTGGTGAGCTTTTTCAATTTTCTCCCCACCTTGCCAAACTCATCCTATGTATCTGTGGGTAATTTAAAGGAATGGTACTTAATATTTGTGACTGTGAAATAATTTCAGAAATAATTTCCTTCGGTCTAGCCCAACAAGCTCTTTATATTTATTTATTTATTTATTTTTTAAAGATTTTATTTATTTTTTAGAGAGCGAGCAAGAGAGAAACAGCATGAGAGGGGAGAGGGTCAGAGGGAGAAGCAGGCTCCCCGCTGAGCCGGGAGCCTGATGTGGGACTCGATCCCAGGACCCTGGGATCATGACCTGAGCCGAAGGCAGACGCTTAACCATCTGAGCCACCCAGGCGCCCCAAGCTCTTTATATTTAAAACATTTACAGACATGAATGAAATAAGAGAAACTTATGTTAGGAATAGTACACCAAAGCAAAAAAAATAACTTCCTTAAGAATTAGCATAAATGTGCAAGTACACTATTCAAATACGGGCAAAAAATAGCCTGCCTCTATTGCAAAAGTGAGGAAGGAAAATGCACTTTGCATGACAGTCTTCTTTAAGTTTTATTTATTTATTTATTTATTTATTTATTTATTTATTTATTTATTT